>NC_052308.1:52788492-53090185 GCF_016432855.1 Salvelinus namaycush | reverse complement strand
AGTAGTCATTATTCAAGATTTGCCGACAACGTACACTACCGTTCAAAAGTTTGGGGTCACTTAGAAATAAGTCAAGATAACTTTCACAGTCAAAAAGCAAGCCGAGATCTTATAATCAGACATTTTTTGTAATGTAAAAAAAACATTACCCTAATAAAAACAGTTCTGTAGGAATGAGGTTTGTGCAGTAGGCCTAATATATTATTACAGCATTTTGGCTATATGCCAATATTTGTTCTTCTCAGACCATATTATTTCAGAACTTGAGCTTTGATGCAAAATAGATCAGTTGGTGTAGCAATTGCGAGGTACAGCTGAACATAAATTGAAATAATTAGCTTTTTATTTTACTGGACTGATGGTCATACTTTGAAGACAACTGCTCTAGAAAGAGCCCAGAGTTTCTGACTTGGAATGCCTAGTTGGATGACCGTTTTTGAGTTCCCAGTTGTGTTGGATGCACTGAAGTTGGAGATTTCTGAGTTCCCATTTGTTTTGAACAAGGCATTAGTATCTGCGGAGGGAGGGATAGAGCAGCAGAGGCTGCTCATGGTCCCTGCTCTCTCCTTCCTTTCATCCGGTGAGACTGACCAGAGAGGGGACACAGTCTTCCACCTGATGGAAAACCTTGAGTCGCTCTGCATCTGCCTCATGCACAAATTCATGTTACTATGACCAGAGAAAGTTAAATATTCCTCAATACTAAAATGGACACGACGAGCTGCTAATAATGAATAAAAACGCAGGGATATCGATATACTTGGCTACTCATTCATAGCAGCTGAAGTGGGAGTTGGGAGAAGTGTGTTTTGTAATAGTGTTGATTAAAAACTTAAACATGAACTCATAAAAACAGAAACTCTTTGCTGTATTCTTTGACAGTCTCTGGTCATGGTTTTAAAAGTTTGATATTCTCTTAGGCTGGTACCAAACTTTGCTGTGGCCAGGTCGTGGAAGCTTGTAGGCACAGTGATTTGAGCTATCCGATTGGCCAGCGCACTATGTACACTTAGCCACAGATCTCCCAGTATGCTGGGTCGGCGAAGTTTGTCTTTTCGGAAAAACGAAATCGTCCAAAATGGGAGCACTTTGCCTACCCGGTGCGCAGGACTTCTGAATCAGGTGTGGCTACCACCAACAGTGCAACACAAGAAAAAAAAATACGCTTGGCTTTTCTATAGATGTGTTTGGTGATCAACTTGGGTGAACTTTGCCTTTTTAGCATGTCAACTATAGCAGTAAGCAGGTTTCGATCCAAACAGTTCAATGCAGATTAATTACCTGACAGATGGGAAAGTCAACGCTGGGCTGATGGAAAAAGGAAATGTCAGTACAATTTCATAAATGCCGAAACACAATTTGTTTGTTCAACATGGTGGAATTTTTTTGTGTCAGTAAAATTAATTATGTGTGAAATGGCGATTGGAAACAGCTTTTTATGCTCCAATCACACAATGATATGATATGTGGTCCTCGCACTACTACTTGGGAAGCATGTGGTTTATTAGGCAACAGATAAAATAAGTTCTGAACTTCACAGGGTGGTGAAAGTGCATGGTGATGAGCTTGATGCTCTTTTCCAATAAATATTGAGGGTTCTGTTCTGGTGACATGACGATTGATGCTTGGCTGCCATTTGACAAATAAAAATACTCCCGCTCTTAATAGCATCATCATTTAGGCTAGCCTACCTCCACTGTATCTGCGGGCTGTTGGCCAAAGCGCATGTGCAAAGATGGGAGTGGGCACATTTGCTATATAACTCAACAGTTTTGGTGACAAAATCATTCGTAGAGTTGAAAATGCGATTGAAACCCATCTTAACTTGTATTTTTTTTATTCGGTACATGGGAATTTAACCGCAAAGTTATTTTTAATGTGCAGTACGTCATCACACAGCCTTTTATCCGTACAAGTCAATTTCATAGAAACATCTCTGGTGGGAAAATGTACGTATTGTTTTAATGCAGATTTTTGCATGAAAATCTGTCGCCAATTGGATGGAATCCTAGTTGTTGTCTGTCAGACATAGTAGAATAATACCGTTTTATTGAAGGACCTACAATTCTTACTAAAGCTTTTTTATTTAGTTTATCACAGGAACAGCTCCAGTCTACAGGTGGGGTATGGTCAGCGTGTGACCAGTTTGCACATTTACCAAGAGGTGAGTAAACTTACCAGAATTCATCTAGTTCAGCATGTACTGAACGTTGCAGATAAAAATGCCATGAATAGAGCTGGCATGATTGCTTACTGTACATGTCAGATAGATTGTGTTAACAAGATGTGTGTATTTCTATCTGAATGTTCCACAACGGTTTGCCCTGCTGAATGCAGCCCTGAGCCTCCATGTCCAGAAAAGTATACTACGAAGCAAGCTAGATCTACTCAGGGTTTCCTAAAGCTAGCCAGTTTCAGTTACCTTCCATTCCAGCTCAGGCTTCATGCGTACTACGACAGTGGATATTGCTCGTCTGCCTGCCGCTAACTCTAGCAGGCTTGTAACTGCGTGTGCATGTCACACCTGGCTAGTCGAACGCCGAACTCTTCAGTAAGACGATGTTGGAACATCAATTAAAAAGTTTAGCAAATTCAGCAGGCTATCGTGTGAAATTGACTTTTAGAAGTGCCGTCTTTATTTTATTACTTTGGTGTGGTTATCAATGCACGAGCAGCTTTCTTCCCCACTAAAGT
Source organism: Salvelinus namaycush (assembly GCF_016432855.1). NCBI lineage: Eukaryota > Metazoa > Chordata > Actinopteri > Salmoniformes > Salmonidae > Salvelinus > Salvelinus namaycush. Next base: position 53,087,491 of record NC_052308.1, on the reverse strand, counting down.
TTTACTGTGTGTGAAGTTTCCAATGCATTTTTCATTACTAAATGTGTAATGTGATAGGTATTTTAACATTACTATTTTTAACACACACAAACATATTTGATTTAATAAATATTTAATCAGTCTTCCGCAAATCAAGTGGATGATGACGCAATCTTTGTAAGAGGGAGGGAATCTGATTACGTTGGTCCTCAACTTGCGCCTCTGATTCTTCATTCCGGTTAAATGTAGTTAGCCTACCCCGGAGCAGGTTAGATCTGAATGATTCGTTGCCATAGAAATTTACCTGTATAAAAGGTGAGCCAATTTCATGGTACCGGTTATCCTAAATAGAACTCAAAGTTGACTAAAGTTGTCTCGCTAACTCCTCAACTTACATTTGTAGTACAGGGCTATTTTTAAAGCAAGAATCCTTAATTGTAGCAATAACAAAGTGGCCACCCTGCTTCATTTTTAGTTAAAAATGGATGGGCCTGGAGAAATGTAACACTTCTCAAATTCATAGACAGCTATGGAAGGAAGGAAGGACTGATCATCCATGATATCAAAATTATAGTTTTGACTGTATTGAGGCTAAACAGTTTGTTTACATTTACGTTGTTTACAAACATTGGAGTCATCAAACAAGCTGATATTTTGGGTTGATCAAAGCTCATGAGGCATTGAAGTATACAATGCTGTGAAAAAGTATTTGCCCCCTTTCTAATTTTCTCTCTTTTTGATACTGAATGTTATCAGATCTTCAACCAAAACCTAATATTAGATAAAGGGAACCTGAGTGAACAAATAACATAACAATTACATACTTATTTCATAAACAAAGTTATCTAACACCCAATGCCCCAGTGTGAAAAAGTAATTGCCCCCCCTTACTCTTAACTGCTTGTGCCACCTTTAGCTGCAATGACTCCAACCAAATGCTTTCTGTAGTTGTGGATCAGTCTCACGTCGCTGTGGAGGAATTTTGGCCCATTCTTCCATGCAGAACTGCTTTAACACGGCGACATTTGTGGGTTTTCAAGCATGAACTTCTCGTTTCAAGTCCTGCACATCTCAATTGGGATTAGGTCTGGACTTTGACTGGGCCATTTCAAAACGTCAAATTTGTTGCTTTTTAGCTGTTTTCATGTGGACTTGATTGTGTGTTTTGGATCATTGTCTTGCTGTGCTTCAGCTCCCATGGCCTGACATTCTCCCTTAGAATTATCTGATTCAGAGCAAAATTCATGGTTCCTTCTATCAAGGCAAGTCGCCCAGGTCCTGAGGCAGCAAAGCATCCTCAAAGCATCACACTACCACCACCGTGCTTGACCGTTGGTATAAGGTTCTTACTGTGGAATGTAGTAATTGGTTTTCTGCAGGCATAATGGGCCCCATTTCATCCAAAGAGTTATATATTTGACTCCTCTGTCCATGGAACATTCTTCCAAGATCATCCAGGTGCTTTTTGGCAAACTTGAGTCAACTTTTTTGGGGAGATGGGTCCTATTATGTCTGGTGAAAACCAGACATTTCATAATACTTGGCTCTAGTCTAGAACATATTTTTCTGACAAAGATAAGCTGTGTAAGAAAAGGATGATACATTTTGATTGGCACCCAAGTAATCAAGTGTTTTATGTACAAGGAAAAACTATGCCAAAGCAATCCCCAACTGTGTACATTCCCATGTTAGTACAGTATATTCCTGTAAAAAAAAATCTGTAGTGTGTATATAATGTCTGGCCCAGAGCCATAAATATACATGGTTAGGCATGCAACTGCTGGTGTAAAAAGGGCTGTATTAAACAATCTGATTGTTCCGAAAACCATAGGGCCATAAGAGCATGTCTGTGCCTGTCGTGTTTGTCCATGCAGATAACCGGGCAGCAGTGCTGGGGGTCTTGGCCTCCTATATCGGGGTGGTAAAGGATGCCATAGAGGAGATGGAACAGGTGCCCTTTACGCTTTCACCAATGATGGCTTCATTTCACTTCTCACCACATTTTCTTCAGGAAAATAACCCTTTTATAATTGTTGTAGCTAACTTAATAAAAATGGCTGTACACGTTTTCCATGAATACATTAGCATTTTCATTGAGCTGAAAATGTAATGTCACCTTATGTTGCCATCTCGTCTGTCTCCATATGTCCCTTTTGTATCCTACACTTGTCCTCGTGTTCGCTTGGGTGTGTCCCAATAATATATATATGTTTTTTATTCTCCTGAAGTGTACACTCGTTCACCATAAAGCATTGGCTTTGTGGATGCTGAAGGGAGTTTCCACCATATGTCTTGTATCAGTCATTTCCTTTTAAATCAGTGAAAGGAAGTGAACAAGTGCACACTTTGGGAGGAAGGCACAATAATTGTGACACAGCCCAAGTTTATATCCTCAAATCCGCTCTCCCTCCCACTAGGCGCAGGCTGAGAGCCAGGACCCATTCAGTGACGTGCTGGATGACGAGGACCAGGACTCGCGGGGCAACCAGGACACATACTGGTCCGAGGAGGACCGCCAGCTCATGGCGCCCTGCCAGGGCCTGATGAAAGCATCTGCTGCCTGCCTGAAGAAGCTGGTGTCTGCCGTCAAGGCCAATGGCAACGTAAGCATGCCAGAGACTGTGGCGCAGCTGGATGACCTGGCTGATATCGCCAAGGAGATCAGCCCCAGGTAAAAGAGGATGGTCGATTCCAAATGCATTTAAAGGGATGGATAAGTTAAGGGAGTTTAGTCTACATAAGTGCTTATTAGGGTGTAGAGCTAGGTTAGAAGGTTGATTTTGGTCTTTGGCAGATGACATTGATGGTGGTTGGTTCATCTCCTGATTATCTACACGGGATGTTGTTTTACCCCCAACCCTGGCTTAGTTTCCCAGATGCCAGGATGATGAGACAATGAGGCGTTCTTCTAAACTCTTCCAGGCTATCTCTATCTCAGGTCACACACCACATCTTGTCTGGAATGCCGTTTGTAGGTTTTTATCAGTCATTGTCAACTCAAGCTACAGTTGAAGTCGGAAGTTTACATACACTTAGATTGGAGTCATTAAAAATCATTTTTCAACCACTCCACAAATTTCTTGTTAACAAACTATAGTTTTGGCAAGTCGGTTAGGACATCTACTTTGTGCATGACACAAGTAATTTTTCCAACAATTGTTTACAGACAGATTATTTCACTTATAATTCACTGTATCACAATTCTGGTGGGTCAGAAGTTTACATACATTAAGTTGACTGTGCCTTTAAACAGCTCTGAAAATTCCAGAAAATTATGTCATGGCTTTAGAAGCTTCTGATAGGCTAATTGACATCATTTGAGTCAATTGGAGGTGTACCTGTGGATGTATTTCAAGGCCTACCTTCAAACTCAGTGCCTATTTGCTTGACATCATGGAAAAACCAAAATAAATCAGCGAAGACTTCAGGGGGAAAAAAGTGTAGACCTCCACAAGTCTGGTTCATCCTTGGGAGCAATTTCCAAATGCCTGAAGGTACCATGTTTGTTTATCTGTACAAACAATAGTACGCAAGTATAAACTCCATGGGTACACGCAGCTGTCATACCGCTCAGGAAGGAGACGAGTTCTGTCTCCTAGAGATGAACGTACTTTGATGCGAAAAGTACAAATAAATCCCAGAACAACAGCAAAGGACCTTGTGAAGATGCTGGAGGAAACCGGTACAAAAGTATCTATATCTACAGTAAAATGAGTCCAATATCGACATAACCTGAAAGGCCGCTCAGCAAGGAAGAAGCCACTGCTCCAAAACCACCATAAAAAAGCCAGACTACGGTTTGCAACTGCACATGTGGACAAAAATCTTACTTTTTGGAGAAATGTTCTCTGGTCTGATGAAACAAATATAGAACTGTTTGGCCATGATGACCATCTTTATGTTTGGAGGAAAAAGGGGGAGGTTTGCAAGCTGAAGAACACCATCCCATCCGTGAAGCACGGGGGTGGCAGCATTATGTTGTGGGGGTGCTTTGCTGCAGGAGGGACTGGTGCACTTCACAAAATAGATGGCATCATGAGAAAGGAAAATTATTTGGATATATTGAAGCAACATCTCAAGACATCAGTCAGGAAGTTAAAGCTTGGTCGCAAATGGTCTTCCAAATGGACAATGACACCAAGCATACTTCCAAAGTTGTGGCAATATGGCTTAAGGACAACAGTCACAGTATTGGTGTGGCCATCACAAAGCCCTGACCTGACCTTAATCCCATAGAAAATGTGTGGGCAGAACTGAATAAGCATGTGTGAGCAAGGAGGCCTACAAACCTGCCTCAGTTACACCGGCTCTGTCAGGAGGAATGGGCCAAAATTCACCCAACTTATTGTGGGAAGCTTGTGGAAGCTTGGCTTCCCAAAACGTTTGACCCAAGTTAAACAATTTAAAGGCAATGCTAATTGAGTGTATTTAAAATTCTGACTCACTGTGAATGTGATGAAACAAAAAAGCTGAAATAAATCATTCTGTACTATTATTCTGACATTTCACATTTTTTGTGGTGGTGTTCCTAACTGACCTAATACAGGGAATTTTTACTAGGATTAAATGTCAGGAATTGTGGAACTGAGTTTAAATGTATTTGGCTAAGGTGTATGTAAACTTCCGACTTCAACTGTATCCCTGGCAAAAACCCATTTCCTTGACTATAGCCCAGACTAACTGCAGGAAGCTAAAGTGGAACCATTCCCTTTACAGAAAAACAGAACTAAACAGAATAGAAAGGTCATACTATTTATTAAGTGTATATAATTGTCTATTAATATAAAATAAATAAGGTAAATGCATGATTTTCTCCCAGACATATTAAAACCGTGACACACACCTACTGGTGAAGTGATAACACCGGCTTCGAGTGAATTTGGAGGAAAATTGGCACGGTTGGCAAACCGAAAATGGCCTAGACAATATCCAAAACAACACACTGAATTAATAAATGTTCAATAATTGTAAAGTCATGTCTTTCTACTCAACACAACAAATTTGACCAATCTGGGAGGTAAAGTAATTCAACTATTCAATAATTTTGCTGTGTATTTCGGATGGAATCCAATGCCCGGAACTCCCTGGCTGGCTATTTTTTCTATTTGGCTGGCTACTCCATATACTTGAGGAAAACAACTACGGACAAGCTGTTTGTGAGCTAAAATCTGTCTACCAAATCAAAGGAGTAGTTTTCTTCTGAATGCAACGGTGTAGCTAGTTTCCCACTACAATCAGACTGTACTGTCAGCTAAAAATGACATGCATCGCTCAAGAGACTAGATCCGGGGGCTATTGACAGATCTATATATAAGAGAAATGAAAAGTGCAGGAGCGGTGGTAGCTTTCCCAAAATTCCACTGTTTTCCAGAAATGCCGGTTGAAATATTCCCAGAATCAGGAGCAAGTCATCTGGAATCCAATGAGCAGGATTTCTGGAAAACCTGGGAATTTGGAGTGAATTTCTGGAATTTTGCAACCATGCCAAAACCTTGTTTCCTTGAATGTTGCTTTTCAAAGAAACAATGTTTTGGCATTACTCTGCAGAAGTTTGATAAATGGTTGGTTCCTAGTACCTCCAAAGCCCCTTGCCATCAAGTACATGAAGCAGCAAAAGTCGTTTTTAAAGAAAAAATGCAGTAGCTAATAGCTAATTGGTGCACAATTAGGAAGCAGGTTGATACAACTACACTGAATGCCAGATCTGCTCATGTAATGACTGAGAATAGTTTGTTCTCATGCTTGTGCATCATTAGACAAAGTGTATATAGTGTCCACACCAGACACTTACCTTGGACGAACCTTGGACGAGGTCACAGTATATGATAGATCTAGTAATCTTTGCAATACGCTTAACTCAGGAACCAACGCTTGTTTTATGGGGTTGACCTCTGACTCTCTCTTTGTGCTTCCAGTGTTGATGACCTGGTACTCAGTCTCTACCCACCCATGGATTACTCAGGAGTGGATCAAAACGTAAGGCGCTTGGATCATTTGTGTCATAGACAGTGTATATAATTAAGTGATTGTACCTCAGTCATGACGAAAGTTGTGCTGTTTAATTGGAAGTGGTGGCTCCAAATGAATAATAACATTATTTTAATGTTTTACTTTGTTAATGCTATTAGGTTTTCCTTATTGAAAGGCTTTGTTGAAGTAGTTGTAACACAATAGGGGAGGAGACAGACAACTTGGCATGTTGTATACATACACTTAATTTATTTTCTGCTGAAGTATGTTTGGGATGGCTTGTAATTGTTAAAATATACTTTTATGATGTTTCTTCCAAACGCTCTCTTTGTCTTCATTCCAGGCATGTAAACTGACCTTGGTGCTAAAGAAAGTGTTGGATATCATCAGGTGTGTATAGAAGGGCCTGTTTGTCTGTGAGCCACGCAAACAGTGTTGTGTTTTCACCTGTTGGCTACTGAAACATCCACTTGGCAGGGCTTATCTATAAATTCTTCTTATGGAAAGACCTGATAGAACTGGCTTCTAATGTCAGACAGTACAGTCGTGGCCAAAAGTTTTGAGAATGACACAAATATGAATTTCCACAAAGTTTGCTGCTTCAGTGTCTTTAGATATTTTTGTCAGATGTTACTAGGGAATACTGAAGTATAATTACAAGCATTTTATAAGTGTCAAAGGCTTTTATTGACAATTACATGAAGTTGATGCAAAGAGTCAATAGTTGCAGTGTTGACCCTTCTTTTTCAAGACCTCTGCAATCCGCCCTGGCATGCTGTCAATTAACTTCTGGGCCGCAGCCTGTTCTCGCAAAATCAATGCTTGGGAGTTTCAGAATTTGTGGGGTTTTGTTTGTCCACCCGCCTCTTGAGGATTGACCACAAGTTCTCAATGGGATTAAGGTCTGGGGAGTTTCCTGGCCATAAACCCAAAATATCAATGTTTTGTTCCCAGAGCCACTTATCACATTTGCCTTATGGCAAGGTGCTCCATCATGTTGGAAAAGGCATTGTTCATTACCAAACTGTTCCTGGATGGTTGGGAGAAGTTGCTCTCGGAGGATGTGTTGGTACCATTCTTTATTCATGGCTGTGTTCTTAGGCAAAATTGTGAGTGAGCCCACTCCCTTGGCTGAGACGCAACCCCACACATGAATGGTCTCAGGATGCTTTATTGTTGGCATGACACAGGACTGATGTTAGCGCTCACCTTGTCTTCTCTCTTGTCTTCTTTTTCCCGGATGCCCCAAACAATCGTAAAGGTGATTCATCGGAGAAAATTACTTTACCCTAGTCCTCAGTTGTCCAATCCCTGTACCTTTTGGAGAATATCAGTCTGTCCCTGATGTTTTTCCTGGAGAGAAGTGGCTTCTTTGCTGCCCTTCTTGACACCAGGCCATCCTCCAAAAGTCTTCGCATCACTGTGCGTACAGATACACTCACACCTGCCTGCTGCCATTCCTGAGCAAGCTCTGTACTGGTGGTGCCACGATCCCGCAGCTGAATCAACTTTAGGAGACGGTCCTGGCGCTTGCTAGACTTGGGCGCCCTGAAGCCTTCTTCACAACAATTGAACCGCTCTCCTTGAAGTTCTTGATGATCCGATAAATGGTTGATTTAGGTGCAATCTTACTTGCAGCAATATCCTTGCCTCTGAAGCCCTTTTTGTGCAAAGCAATGATGACTGCACATGTTTCCTTGTAGGTAACCATGGTTGACAGAGGAAGAACATTGATTCCAAGCACCACCCTCCTTTTGAAACTTCCAGTGTGTTATTCAAACTCACTCAGCATGACAGAGTGATCTTCAGCCTTGTCCTCGTCAACTCACACCTGTGTTAACGCGAGAATCCCTGACATGATGTCAGCTGGTCCTTTTGTGGCAGGGCTGAAATGCAGTTGAAATGTTTTTTGGGGATTCAGTTAATTTGCAATTCATCTGATCACTCTTCATAACATTCTGGAGTATATGCAAAATCCCATCATACAAACTGAGGCAGCAGACTTTGTGAAAATTAATATTTGTGTAATTTTCAACTTTTGGCCACGACTGTACAATGGTAGCGGATGAGCTACAGTCTACTGAGAGCCACTAGTTTCTGATGCATCATAGTTGTAGGGAGGAAGCCAGCCATTACACCTTCATGAGAGAAATAATGACTTAAGTTGCTCTTTACATCACCGCTCACTTAAACTCTTTGTGTCTCAATATTATTCGTTTTCCGTCAAGGGGACCAGTCTGAGAGGATTTGATAGGTGGATGAATGAGGGAAGGAAGAAAATGATTGCTTTTTAGTGTACTCTACTTTGACACAGCCTTCTTGTCCTCCTCCCTCAGAGCGAGTCACGTGTGTTTAGAAGCAGACCTGAACTGGGTGCAGTTTCTGAACGGGGCCCTGGATCACAACCTACAGAAGATCAAAGCTCTGATTCAAGGCTCCAGCTAGATGACGAGTGGAGGGTGTGCGTGAGGTGAATGGAGACAAAGGTGTGTGTGTGTGTGTACACGTTTATGGAGAAAGGGAAGGTGTGTGCGCATGTGTGAAGAGGACTGGGGCATCCTCTCTGACCCTGAGCTCAATGGACTTTGTTGAATGTTACACAAGTGTGTTTACTTCCCCCTTGTGTACACACTCTATACATCATTAAGACAGACATATTTGCAAAACATAAAAATCTTGATTCATGTGTGTATAAATATTTATAGATTAATTTTGGCTTTACCACTCATCTAGCTGGATGTTTTGCAGTGGCATAAGTCTGTTTGGAGATCTTTAATCAACAGGCTTGACTTTGCAAAGAACAATAACAATAAGATGCCGTTTGCATATACCTGTTTTCATAGAATTTGTACACAGTCAAACTACAGTATTATACATTGAGGGAAAGCGATTTCTGTGTACTTCTGCTGCCCACTTTTTGAAAATTAGAATTTTTGCTGAATATTGTTCAACAATGAAGACCATGCTATAAAATATGATAATGACCGGCACTTTGTAAATACAAAATAAAAGTAACTCGCCTTGCACTCAAACATGAGCAGGATTACATTTATTTTTCAGAAGTGGTTGTCGTTATTCTTCGAGGACTTTAAGATCTGCCTGTAGACACCGGTCACATTGCAGCTTGCCTTAATATCTGTGAATTGGCCACAGTCGAATTCAGCCACTACCTTCTTTGGAGTGAAGGGCACCTGCACCTGCACCTATGCCCTGGTTTTAGCAGAGGAAATCTGAGGAGACATGAACAAATTATACCTCTAAAACATTTGACTTCTAAACTACAAACACACACACAAGGTTGTGTGTAAAATATCACAGATGAGAGAACTCAAAGCTATAACTGCATGTCCTTTCTAGTTTAGCCAAGAGCTCAATAATCTCTCATGGACAGACTACATAAATGGTATCGTCAAGTCTGTCAAAAGATTGGTGAGTGAAGGCCTCTAGCGCAATGTCTTTCTCTGTGGTGTACACTTCCTCACTATTGACCTTGTCTGTTACCACAGCCAAAACCTTGATGCTGCTGTTCTCCAGCATGTGCTCACTGTACACAGAAGGGGATGGGGATAGTCAGATCTGTCAACACAGACAATGCATTTCTATGTCATGGTATCACAGGCCAACATAGTGTAGAGTCCACAGGACAACGTTAGTGACCTTAACTATTTGCCCTCCTGAAATGCACCACATTTTTGTCATAATCAGTCATGTCCTCCTGATCATATAATTTAGGCCAGGATTGCTGATTTGGACAATGCACCATTTAAAGGTAATTTCTGATTGAGCCAACAAATGCAATGTTTAACATGAATGTGGTCTGCAAACACATAAAATGTGCAATGTGGACATCAATCTGTTTCTGTTTTTGTCATTGTCTTGCCTGACAGCAGCAAAGCAGAAACAGGTCGTCAGTCAGGCTGGTTGAGACCATTGGAATGAGAAACACTTCAGCCTTTCATCATGCATAATGCATGCACAATATGCATAAAAATAGGTGAAAGAGAACTTTGGGACAGTATGAAAAAGCTAATCTATTTTTACACTTTTTTTGCAGAGTAGCCTATGACATTTAATTCAAGTTAAAGCTGTTTTTTTTTAATGGCAGTGAGGAAATTAAAGGCCCTAAACAGCAGGAAGTATCCAAAAAAGGAAGCTTGTACTGATAACATTGTATAATGAACTACAGTGTAACTGTATACAAAATATGTACAGACACAGGAACAAATCCGCATGTTATGTCCTTCTATAACATAATTTGCTGATCTGCCCATATCTGTAAATATTATATAGTTCTCTGCAATATACTGTACAGGCCAATTTTTTTTTTTTTTTTTTTATACAGCTGTCAGAAATGATTAAATGAACAGAACATCCAAAATATTTAAATCCTTATTGGTGTAAGACAATTTAACATTCTACACCTTTACCATACTCAGTATTAGTTTTTCAAGTCACCCAATTACCCAGTCACTGTACTATATGACCCTCTGTCACTTAACATGATATAGACTACGTTGACATTTCAATATCCACATTTTTTATTATCTGAATTAGATTTTTTTTTAAATCTTGCACAGAGCAGTACTAGTTGACTTACCAAAATCCATTCAAGCCGTCTGTCACGTGGTTATGTTTACATTTACATTTACATTTAAGTCATTTAGCAGACGCTCTTATCCAGAGCTGTTTGCTCGCTCCACTTGTTTGCAAGTGGAGCGAGTTGCTTGTCATAGTACTGTAGTGAAAGGATGCCAGAGCTTTTAAAAGGAGCCCTACCCATATCACAAGAATGTCTCTAACGTCATACAGTTAGAAATGTACACACCCTTTCTTACCTTGCAGGAAATGGTCCTCATACAGAACAGGATAGGAATGGTCTTTCCCTTGGCAAGTTGGCTACGCTCAATATTGAAGACATAGCATGACCTAGGTCCTAGATCATTAAATGTACAGTTTATGAGCATTAATCAACAGACTCCCTTTTTAATTGCATTTTTATTTATATTATTTTCTAATAGCTTCTGACTTATATTGTTCTGCCTGAAGACAGTGACCAGGTAGTGGTTTGATGAGGTGTCCAGTAGGCTACATAGTAAATATCACCACATCAGCATTCATATTAAACCAGAGATGTGAGTTTAAGTGCAGCATTGAGATTTAATTGCTTTAGGTATACGACTCTCCTTATGGTTTTATTACATGGTTCAATACATTATTTGATCATAGGATGCCTTTAACCACAGACAACCACTATGGCAGTGAAACAGTACAGTAACTTGAACAATAATACAAGTTAGTAGGTAATGTGAATGAACGTGTGTAAATGTCCCCAGGCAGAAAAAGGTATTGAGCGCCATCTTGAGGTTCAGAGGTGGAGATCCTAAAGTACACTAATAGAAAACATAATCTTGATTATTTCAGTCATCATACGTCATTGATTGACATTAATGGGGAAGTTCACACTCAATTTTAGAAAAAAAATTCCACTCTTCCATAAATCCATATTTGCATATTGTTGTTGTTGTTGTAAACAGCATCATTCGAACATGGATTTATGGCAGTGGAAAATAATTCCTAAATTGAGTGCAGAGATATTATCCAGAATGAGATTCTGATGTAATATGAGTTGGTATGGAGCATTTTGTAACATGCTTTAGAGTAGACACATTTTCATAATGCATTGTAGTCAATGGCAAGTGATGACATAAATACCGTTTGGGGGATCAACTACAAGCACAGAAAAGTGAAAATAAGGCTACATGTAAAAATTTGAGAACTTCCCCTTTCAAGGTTGTGCTATTGCCTGAGGAAAGGGACCTGAGCAGTTGTGCAAGTTGAACTTCTCTGAGGTTGCACCGTTGGGCAGATGATTTAATTTCAGTAGTCTCTTTCTGATTCCTCCCGTGTGTAGGTTACAATTTGCCAAGGGCAAGATCATTCCTATCCTGTTCTGTATGAGGACAGGTTACACAACACATAATGACTAAAAGGTTTTTTGAAAATTTTGCAAATATATAAAAAATGTCAAACTGAAATACCTAATTTACACGATTATTCAGACCCTTTGCTATGAGAATCGAAATTGAGCTCAGGTGCATCATGTTTCCATTGATCATCCTAGAGATGTTTCTACAACTTCATTGGAGTCCACCTGTGGTAAATTCAATTGATTGGACATGATTTGAAAAGGCACACACCTGTCTATATAAAAGGTCCCACAGTTGAAAGTGCATGTCAGAGCAAAAACCAAGCCATGAGGTTGAGGATTGTGTTGAGGCACAGATCTGAGGAAGGGTATCAAAACATTTCTGCAGCTTTGAAAGCCCCCAAGAACACAGTGGCCTCCATCATTCTTAAATTCAAAAAGTTTGGAACCAGCAAGACCCTTCCTAGGGCTGGCCGCCCAGCCAAACTGAGCAATCGGTGGAGAAGGGCCTTGGTCAGGGAAGTGACCAAGAACCCAATGGTCACTCTGACAGAGCTCCAGAGTTCCTCTGTGGAGATGGGACAACCATCTCTGCAGCATTCCACCAATTGGCCTTTATGGTTAAAGGCACATGACAGCCCGCTTGGAGTTTGCTAAAAGGCACCTAAAGGACTCTCAGACCATGATAAACAAGATTCTCTTGCCTGATGAAACCAAGATTGAACTCTTTGGCCTGAATGCCAAGTGTCACATCTGGAGGAAACCTGGCACCATCCCTACAATGAAGCATGGTGGTGGTGGCAGCATCATGCTGTGGGGAGATGTTTAAGCAGCAGGGACTGGGAGACTAGTCAGGATCAAGGGAAAGATGAATGGAGCAAAGTACAGAGAGATCCTTGATGAAAAAATGCTCCAGAGTAGAGCATTTTTTCATCAAGGATCTCTCAGAGAATGCCAAGCGTGTGCAAAGCAGTCATCAACACAAAGGGTGGCTACTTTGAAAAATCTAAAATATATTTAGATTTGTTTAACACTTTTTTGTTACTACATGATTCCATATGTGTTATTTCATAGTTTTGATGACTTCACTATTATTCTACAATGTAGAAAATAGTAAAAATAAAGAAAAACCCTGGAATGAGTAGGTGTGTCCAAACTTTTGACTGGTACATCTCTCTGGTTTTTCCATGCATCTAGACTGGACGGCAGCCTCTGGTAAGGTGAAGGGGTGTGTCTCTTTGATAACAACAGCTTGTGCACAATCTCTAATGTTAAAGAAGTCTCAAGGTTTTGCTCGCCAGAGTTAGAATACCTCATGATAAGCTGCAGACCATACCATTTACCAAGAGAGTTTATCTATATTTTCGTAGCTGTCTATTTACCACTACAAACCGATGCTGGCACTAAGACTAAGCAAATAAGAAAATGCACATCCAGAGTCGGCGCTTCATGTGGCCAGTGATTTTAATGCAGGGAAACTGAAATCTGTTATTATCTCATTTTTACCAATATGTCACCTGTGCAAGTAGAGGTGACAAAACTCTTGATCACCTTTACTTCACAACAGAAACACAAACAAGGCTCTCCCTTTGGCAAATGCAGGGAGTTGGACAGAGACATGTTGGGCTGGGGGAATGGAATGGGGAGTTGGGAGTGTAGGCCCACCTTTTTTTGTTTCTTTTCTTTAATTACTAATTTATTACAAAATCCTGTTTGATCAATATGATAATCCCCCCCCATAAAAAAAGACGCTTGTTGGATGTGGCAGGGCTTGCAAACTATCCCAGATTTCATAGGAAAACCAGCCGTGTATACTCGCTTCGAAGCAAGCAACAATGAACCATGCATGAGAGCACCAACTGTTCTGGATGACTGTGTGATCTCACTCTCCGTAGCCGTTGTAAGACTTTTAATATTCACAAGGCCACACGGCCAGACGGATTACCAGTACGTGTAGTCAGAGCATGCACAGAAGTGTCTTCTCTGACATATTCAACCTCTCCCTGACCCAGTCTGTAATACCAACATGTTTCAAGCAGACCACCAATGTCCCTGTGGCCAAGAATGCCAAGGTAACCTGTCTAAATGACTATCGCCTCGTATCACACTATCGCCCCTCATGGGTGCGTGCTTAGTACCCTCCTGTACTCCCTGTTCACCCACAACTGCGTGGCTGCGCATGACTCCAACACCATCATTAAGTTTGCTGACGATACGACGGTGGTAGGCCTGATCACCGAAGACTATGAGACATCCTACAGGGAGGAGGTCAGTGACCTGGCAGTGTGGTGCCAGGGGCAACCTTTCCCTCAACGTCAGCAAGACATAGGAGCTGATCGTGGACTACAGGAAACGGAGGACCGAGCAATCCCCCATCCACATCGATGGGACTGTAGTGGAGCGGGTCGAGAGCGTCAAGTTCCTAGGTATCCCCATCACCTAGGAATTAACATAGTCCACACACCAACATAGTCGTGAAGAAGGCACGACAACATGTCTTCCCCCTCAAGAGGCTGAAAAAGATCCTCAAGAAGGTCTACAGCTGTACCATTGAGAGCATCTTGACTGGCTGCATCACCACTTGGTATGCCAACTGCTTGGCATCTGACCGCAAGCTGCTACAGAGGGTAGTGCGTAAGGCCATCCAGGACCTCTATACCAGGCAGTGTCAGAGGAAGGACCTAAAAATTGTCAAAGAATCCAGCCACCCAAGTCATAGACTGTTCTCTCTGCTACCGCACATCAAGTGGTACCGATGCACCAAGTCAGGAACCAACAGGACCCTGAACAGCTTCTACCCCCAAGCCATAAGACTGCTAAATAGTTCATCAAATAGCTACCCGGACTATCTGTATTGAGCCCCTTTTCGAATCAAATCTATTCAAATTGTATTTGTTACATGTGCCGAATACAACAGTAGACCTTACAGGGAAATGCTTACTTACAAGCCCTTAACCAACAATATACGCTGCTGCTAGTGCTTATTTATCCTGTTGCCGAGTCACTCTACCCATGCTTATATGTACATATCTATCTCAAACACCTCGTACCCATGCACATCGACTCAGTACTGATACCCTGTGTATATAGCCAAGTTGTTTACGAAGCATGCAACAAATATTTTACATTAATTTTAATACATTTCAATTTTTATGTTTTTTAATTAATTAACTTATTTTTTACCCCTTTTCGCCCCAATTTCGTGGTATCCAATTGGTAGTTAGTCTTGTCTCATCGCTGCAACTCCCGTACGGACTCGAGGAGGCGAAGGTCGAGAACCGTGCATCCTCCGAAACGCAACGCAACTCAACCAAACCGCACTGCTTCTTGACACAATGCCCACTTAACCCAGAAGCCAGCCGCACCAATGTGTCAGAGGAAACACTGTACACCTGGCGACCGTGTCAGCGTGCGTTGCGCCCTGGCCCGCCACAGTAGTCGCTTGTGCGCGATGGAACAAGGACATTCCTGCCAGCCAAACCCTCCCCTAACCCGGACGACGCTGGGCCAATTGTGCGCCGTCCCATGGGTCTCCCAATTGCGGCAGGCTGCAACAGAGTCTGGACTCGAACTCAGAATCTCTAGTGGCACAGCTAGCACTGCGATGCAGTGCCTTAGACCACTGCGCCCCTCGGGAGGCCTGACAAATAAAATTGTATTCGATTTTGATATTGTGAAAAGTAATTTTATGTTTAAAATAAATTATGGAATTTGTTAATAATAAAAAATAGAAAAGTGAAGTTAATAAGGTTAACAGGTTGTAATAACTGTTGTTTAGATACTATGATGTGCAGTATAATAAAGTATAGGCTAGCCACATCACGTCAAATAAGGAGGTAGCAGCAAGTCTTCAGTAATAGAAATACAGTATTGCTATTACCATTTTTGGTGCTGGTGGTTCTTTTTTTTGTCTCTATATATGACTGCATGCAATATTCTATGTTTTTCTTCTAAGCCATATCACATAGTCAGAATAGTGATGTTTCACTGATGTTTCACTGTGAAGCTAATATTGCATTAGTACTGCTAATGTTTTTTTTCTAATGAGTAGGCTTGCATTGTGATTAATTCACACAACTATCACACCAGTGCATATTATTAAAACACACCGATGTTCAAGATGATATATTAGTTGATATCACCTTTCAAAATGAGTTATGATGCAATCTAACTACACTGAACAAAAATATAAACGCAACATGCAACAATTTTACTGAGTTGAAGTTCATATAAGTAAATCAGTCCATTGAAATACATTCATTAGGTCCTAATCTATTGTTGGTTTCTGAGAATATGAAATATACTTATTCATGTCACTGATGGAGTGCTAAGGTTTAGAGGGTCTACACCAGAAGTTAAGGGGTATAGGAGGAAGGTATATAGTGGGTGCAACTAAGCTTGGAATGTGTTGAATGCAGGGAAACGATTGCATGTGGCAGTACTGATAAGGGGAGAAACCGTTGAAGGCTCATATCACTTAGCTCCCTGCTTAGCAATAATGATACAATGTGTAGCGATAAGGAGGAGACCACCCAAAGTGGGGTATGTATACTACCACGGGGGAAGCCATGTCTGTGGCTGACTTACAGGTGTATCGACCCTTTGGGAAGAATTCAACTTGGCTAAGCTTCTCTAGTGTCCGTGAGTTATTTACTGAAAATTAGAACCTAACACCATGGATTTCACATGACTGGGATTACAGATATGCACCTGTGGACACACTTTCAAATTAGTAGATTCAGCTATTTCAGGCACACCTGTTGCTGACAGGTGTGTAAAATCGAGCACACACCCATGCAATTTCCAAAGACAAACATTGGCAGTAGAATGGACTTACTGAAGAGCTCAGTGACTATCAACGTGGCACCGTCATAGGATGCCAACTGTTCAACAAGTCAGTTCGTCAAATTTCTGCCCTGCAAGAGCTGCCCCAGGCAACGGCAAGTGCTGTTATTGTGGAAACGTCTAGGAGTAACAAAGGCTCAGCCGCGAAGTGGTAGGCCACACAAGCTCATATAACGGGACCGTCTAGTGCTGAAGCACGTAGTGTGTAAAAATCGTCTGTCCTCAGTTGCAACACTCATTAACGAGTTCCAAACTGCCTCTGGAAGAAACGTCAGCACAATAACTGTTTGTCGAGAGCTTCACGAAATGGGTTTCCATGGCCAAGCAGCCACACACAAGCCCACGAACACCATGCGCAAAGCCATGCGTCGGCTGGAGTTGTGTAAAGCTCACCGTCATTGGACTCTGAAGCAGTGGAAACACGTTCTTTGGAGTGATGAATCACGCTTCACCATCTGGCAGTCCGATGGACGAATCTTGGTTTGGCGGATGCCAGGAGAACACTACCTGCCCGAATGCATTGTGCCAACTGTAAAGTTTGGTCGAGGAGGAATAATGGTCTAGGGCTGTTTTTCATGGTTCGGGCTAGGTCCCTTAGTTCCAGTGTAGGGAAATCTTAACGTCACAGCAAAAAATGACATTCTAGATGATTTTGTGCTTCCAACTTTGTGGCAACAATTTGGGGAAGGACCTTTCTTGTTTCAGTATGACAAAGCCCCCATTACACAAAGCAAGATCCATACATAAATGGTTTGTCGGGATCGGTGTGGAAGAACTTGACTGGCCTGCACAAAGCCCTGACCTCAAATCCATCGAACACCTTTGGGATGAATTGAAATGCCGATTAGTGCCTGACCTCACTAATGCTCGTGGCTGAACGGAAGAAAGTCCCCGCAGCAATGTTCCAACATCTAGTGGAAAGCATTCCCAGAAGAGTGGAGGCTGTTATAGCAGCAAAGGGGGGACAAACTCCATATTGATACCCATGATTTTGGAATGAGATGTTCGACGAGCAGGTGTCCACATACTCTTGGTAGTGTATGTGTGTAGTACATTGTACTATCAATTGGGGAAAGAGAGCCTCAAATATCATATTCATTTGTACATATCCACTATAAACATATAAAAGCACTTTACATATCTATTCTGAAGAAAAACAAAGGCAACATGTAAAGTGTTGGTCCCATGTTTCATGAGCTAAAATTAAAGATTCAACCGTTTCCATGTGCATTAAAAGCTTATTTCTCTCAAATTTGGGGCACAATTTTTTTTACATCCCTGTTAGTGAGCATTTCTCCTTGCCAAGATAATCCATCCACCTGACAGGTGTGGCATATCAAGAAGCTGATTAAACAGCATGATCATCACACAGGTGCACCTTGTGCTGGGGGACAATAAAAGGCACTCTGAAATGTGCAGTTTTGTCACACAACACCACAGACGTCTCCAGTTTTGAGGGAGCGTGCAATTGGCAGGCTGACTGCAGGAATGTCCATCAAAACTGTTGCCAGAAAATTGAATGTTAATTTCTCTACCATAAGCCGCCTCCAACGTTGTTTACAGAATTTGGCAGTGCCTCCAACCGGGCCTCACAACTGCAGACCACGTGTAACCACGCCAGCCCAGGACCTCCACATCCAGCTTCTTCACCTGCGGGATCGCCTGACTGTGCTGAGGATTAGTTCTGTCTGTAATAAAGCCCTTTTGTGGGGAAAAACTCATTCTGATTGGCTGGGCCTGGCTCCCCAGTGGGAGGGCCTGGCTGCCAACAGCTCCCCAGGCCCACCCATGGCTGTGCCTTTGCCCAGTCATATGAAATCCATAGATTAGGGCCTGATGAATTCATTTCAATTGACTGATTTCCTTATATGAACTGTAACTTTCAAATTGTTGCATGTTGCATTTTTATTTTTGTTCAGTATAGTAACCCTATTTGAAGAACTCATACATATTTGGACAAATTCACTCAAAGTTTATTAAAGTCCCATATTCCTGGCACGCAATGACTACATTAAGCTTGTGACTCTACACACTCGTTAGAGACTTTTGCAGTTTGTTTTGGGTTATGTTATGTTTTGCCCAATTGAAACTGAATGGTGAATGTAATAATTTTATTTCTAAGTGAGTATATAAAGTAAGAAGTTTCTGAACACTTCTAAATGAATCATGATAATTCCATGATTAAGAAAAATGAGGTATGAATAATGATGAGTGAGAAAGTCAGAAGCTACAACACATGCTAACCTCTCACCATTACCAATAACAAGGGAGATTAGTATTGTTTGTTTTAAAAAATGTTTTGGGGGGGGGGCTATATTTGTCCCTCTAACTTCCTCACTGTTTATCATTCACAATTCATAATTATCCATAATGCATAATCATGGTAGCATTAACATTAACCTAAAATAGCAGGTATAACATACACGCCTGAAACTAGATCCCCTACATACTGGTCTTGACGAGTAGAAATCAAACTACAGGGGGCTGACTTCAACCTGATACTGGTAAGTCTCATTCAACTTTGTATCTAATGCTCTTTTTGAGAGATTACATTTTACAGTATTCCATTCACCCTGTTGCAACTGCATTTTCACAAATTTGCAACCATTTGTGCTCTTGTTCATCGGCTGCCGTCCTGAAGCATCCGAGAGCGAAGTAGAGTCGGTCATGAAAAGGCGGTTGCAGCAATCAGCAGACTGGAAAGGAGGGAGAGGAGACGAGCCAGGGGTGCGGAGGCACCTGCGCCATGATGGACTTGGGAAGAGGGGTATATTTTGAGGCTGGAGAATGGTATGGAGTGAGGGATGGTATGTGCTATCTACTGGGAGTAGAGATGGGGAGGATGTGTCCATCCGACGCTGAGGATAGACATCTTTCCTGTCTCTCCTTCCAGCAGCTTGGAAAATATACACTAACCCTATTAACACTAGGTAGAATTTTGAGGTTTTGACCTGTTTCATTTTTTATTTGATTTCACCTTTATTTAACCAGGTAGGCCAGTTGAGAACAAGTTCTCATTTACAACTGCAACCTGGCCAAGATAAAGCAAAGCAGTGTGACAAATTAACCCTGACCCGAGTGTCAGGGAACTATTGCGAGGCAATCCAATTTATGCTGATTAAGTCTCCTCAGGTTCTTAACTGACTTGTCTAGTTAAATAACGGTAAAATTCAAAATGTTTATGACGACAAACATGATCTTCCTGTAGGTTGATGGGAGTGGTATTGTGAGTGACCCGGGCCTATAGAGTGCCCGTCCAGCTAACTTTAAGCATCAGCTGTCAGAGCAGCTTACCGATCACGGTATTGGAATGTAAGACAACAAACTATAAAAAATATACTCCATTGTACAGTTTGAACAACAGTTGAACCGTGCCCCAGCATATCACCAACATTAGGGTAGTCTAGTTGAACATGCATACATGTGCACGGGCACAGAGATAACATTTACAATAATATCTAGCCTAATATAAATAAATATGGCATAACCCTCAACCCTTGCACAGTGACCAGACTATACAAATGAGCCTTGGTAGGTAGGCAGTCAGTATCTACCTACAGCCAGTGGTGTAAAGTACTTAAGTAGTACTTTAAAGTATTTTAACTTAAGTTGTTTTTTGTGGTTTCTGTACTTTACTATTTATATTTTGACAACTTTTACTTCACTACATTCCTAAAGAAAATCATGTACTTTTTACTTACATTTTCACAGGAAAATTGTCAAATTCACACACTTATCAAGAGAACTTCCCTGGTCATCCCTACTGCCTCTGATCTGGCAGACTCACTAAACACAAATGCTTCATTTGTAAATTATATCTGAATTTTGGAGTGTGCCCCTGCTATCCGTCAATAAAAACATTGAAAATTGTACGGTCTGGTTTGCTTAATATAAGGAATTTGAAATGATTTATACTTTTACTTTTGATACTTAAGTATATTTAAAACCAAATACTTTGACTTTTACTCAAGTGGTATTTTACTGGCTGACTTTCACTTTTACTTGAGTCAATTTCTATTGAGGCATCTTTACTTTTACTCAAGTATGACAATTGAGTACTTTTTCCACCACTACCTACAGCCATGTCTGTCAGGGATGCTTCAGCAATTGTTTTATAGTAAAACCAGCTTCAGTTGTAGAGATTTACAACAGTAAATTGTTGTATTATTGTTTCTCCTCACTGTTTGCTCATAGACTTAGCTAGCTAGCTTGCTGGATATGCAATACTTGTTATTTACATCTGTTTGGAATCCTATCTTGCATCATGCCTATAATTTTGTGAGATTGAAATGTATCCAAGGTCATAATCATAACCAATGTCAACCCTCGTCAATTATGTTACATAGCTAGCTAGTAAAATGTACTGTTGCTTATGTTCCACATATTTGCTAACAAGTTACAAATGTGAGGCATGGCGCATAACAAGTCAGTAGACACCAGGTTAACTAGCTAGCCAGCTCCAGTCAGACATTTACTGGTGAACCTAGCTTTAGGTGGCTGGTTGTAACGTTATAGCTTTTTGTTTAGTAGCTAGCCTTACAAAAGAGCTCCGATTTGTAAAACCTCTTCTATTTTTAGTCATAGATATGACTACCAGTAGTTGTTTAGGTAGCTAACTAAGCTAGTTAGCAAACAGAACAATTTCCCCCCACTGTAACACAGTAGTATGTTAGCCAGTAATACACAATATGGGTTTCAGTAGATAAACTAAAAAGTTACCTAGCTAGCTAGGTGGCTTGCAGGAAAAATAACTTACTTAGCTAGGCAGCGTATTTGTCATCTGCCCTCTTGGGGCTGATATCGGCTGTAGCTGAGCTTCTAACATTAGCTAAATCCAATTCTATATTCCGGTTGAAACATGTATGGTTAAATGTCACCATGTAGCTAATAGATGCTCCGTCATTTTTATTTATTTTTTATTCTATTTAACTAGGAAAGTGTTAGGGTTGCGAAAGTTCAACTGAGATAGGAACAATAGTACACCTGAACTTGGTTAAAATAATTGTTTAATTCAAAAGTTAATAAATGGCAAATACAATTTCCGTATATACGGGTTCAATGTTTCATCACGCAGGATAAGACAGAGAACTGATTTGTTTCTGACAAAGATATTATATTATACTCTGACAGAGGTTAGTTCCCACTTCCGAGCCGGCCTGTCAGAGTAGAGACTGGGCGTGGTTTAAACTTACCCAGCCTATCGTTGATGTTGGCACACAAGCTGGTCCCAGCTTCTTTGCGCTTTCTGGTGTCCTTTCGCTGTTGCTGTGTAGATTACGCTCCTTCACCCCAGAGACTGGGGTCAGACAGTTTTATAACATTGTCTGAGATATCGGCACCTGTATACATTGTCCACTGTTCTCGCTCAAGGCTAACTACAGCTTCCCAGCTTCTTATCTGAGCTAACTGTTACTTCCAGCACACACACACAGACATCCAGGCGCCCAGGCCAACAGGTTGTCAATATCCAATCACATATGATATAGTTGCTAATCACGTTTGTTATAGTATTACTCAGAACCTCATATGTTCTTCGTGTGTATAGCTTATCGGTTATTGTCCATTGTACACCACAGTCAGCAATCTCATGATTCACCCCCTCCTGTGTCTCTCTAAGATTAGCACAGTCTCGGTCACACAGTACAGCGCCCACATGCTGATACATTTGTTTCATACCCACACATATTTCATACACACACACATTCAGGCTGATACATTTGTTGCATACACACACATATTTCACACAGTACAGCGCTCTCTTTAACACACACACATTTCAGGCTGATATTCATGGTTAGGCCCTGAGCACTGGTACAAGTGAGAACAATGGAAAATGCAGGTTCACAAGAGTCAGCAATTCAAACTTTAATGCATAAGAAGCCCTACTAGCTTATAGTTAGTTAAGCATGTCAAAAAACCTTATAAAAACCCCACAAAAGTCAGTTAAGAACAAATTCTTATTTACAATGACGGCCTACCAAAAGGCCTTCTGCTAGGACGGGGCCTGGGATTAAAAATATAGGACAAAACACACATCACCACATAAAGAGAGACCTACGACAACAACATAGCAAGGCAGCAACACATGACAACACAGCATGGTAGCAACAACATGGCAGCAGCACAAAACATCGCGTTGATGAGAGGAATCAGTTGAAGCCATTGCGTTTGGTCAGTTCATTCGGTTTTACCCAAAGGATTGTTGTTAGTGTCTGCCTCCTTGTTTAAAAAGTATGCATTGAGGGATGTGGGCTAGAGCACGAAGCACTGCCCATCACAACTTGTAGTCTTTCAGAGAATAAAAAATTGTCTGCTTGTATATATAGCAATGAATCCGCTGATAGGAACATAGCTGAAAGACGTCTAATGGCTCTATCAAACCATATCTAAACCCACAAAAACGTATAGTGCAATCAGTATAACAAAAATGGCACAAAGCAAGATTACATACATTTTTTCATCTCACCCCCCTTCCTCATCAATACACTGGAAGCCATCATAGGGTGTATCATGTATCATGCGTGAAGCCCTGACCTGCCTTCCTCCTGGGCAATTATGTGTGAAACACATCTCACTGTCCTAGAAATGCCTCAGACATGATGAAAACAAGCCCAGATTCCACCAGGGTGAAATTCCCCTTTAACTTGTGGAGTAGCTGGTTTAATGTAGCTCCATATAGGGTCTGTGTGGCAGCCTGCATCTGGCCCCCCTCTGGACCGGGGACCTAGGCGGGAACTCAGCCATACCTTTGTGCAGTATGTAGGCCAGGCCTGGGCCGTACCTTTTTATTTTACAATCGTTTTGAAATGGCACTCTCACTCCTTCCTGTAGGAGAGAGTGATACTAAACAGAGTCCACCGCAGGGAGCTAGTGTACACCGATGCCTCGCTACCAAGTTGGGGGGCAGTGTTCAGAGGCATGGCAGCGAGCGGAGTGGCAAGCACATCAATGTGCTGGGGCTCAGGGCGGTTCGCCAGGCACTCCAACAGTTACTGCCCTACTTGGAGGGGAAGCATGTCCTGGTCAGATCAGACAACACCACGGCAGTGGCGTATATTATTAATCGGGGGAACTGAGATCCGAGTCATTTTGTGGAGGTGCCGTGGGGCTCTTGTTGTGAGCTCAGACCCGCTTAACGTTGCTGCGGGCAGCACACATTCCCGGGGTCTTGAACTGGGTAGTGGACATGCTTTCGAGAAATGGCTCGCTGGAGGGGGACTGGAGTAGACCCTCAGGTGGTGTTACAGCTGTGGGAAAGGTTCGGGAGAGCGCAGGTGGACCTGTTTGCATCTCAGGAGAACAGTCATTGTCCTAGCTCGTTCTCAATGTCGGACTCTTCAGGCCCTCTGCGTTTGGATGCCCTCGCTCATGATTGGCTGGCAACGACACTTTATGCATTCCCACCATTTCCCCTGATCACAGCTATGCTAGACAGGGTCAGTTTTAAGGGCCACCGGCTACTCCTGATAACCCCATACTGGCCGAGATGACCATGGTACAGCCTCATGTTGTCCCTCCTCTCTGGGACCCCATGGCAGCTGCCACGGAGACCCGACCTGCTCTCTCAGGCTCAGGGGACGCTCTGGCATCTGGACCTGTGCCACCTCCAGCTTTGGGCTTGAGAGGCGTCAAATGGGCAAGTCTAGGCATTCAGGACAATGTGGTGAACACGTTGCAGAATGCCAGGCTTTTCTCCACCAATACGCCATTAAAGTGGGCATATTCTGTACTTGGTGTGAGGGTCATAATGTTGCCCCCAATACGTGTGATATACGAACGGTTTTACACTTTTTACAATCACTGCTTGATGTGGGCCGAGCAGCATCTACTTTGAGAGTGTATTTGGCTGCAATTTCGGCTTGCCATGACAATGGTCCGGAGGGACACATGGGTGGCCACCCATTGCTCTCCGAGATTATGAAGAAAATTAGACATCTGCGTCCAGCGAAGGCCCATTTGGTGCCAAACTGGAACCTTGATGTGGTGCTGTCAGCACTTGCTAAGCCACCCTTCGAGCCCCTGGGGTTAGTGTTTTTGAAACACCTATCCATGAAGGTGGTATTCCTGTCGGCTATTATGTCTACTTAGAGGGCTGGTGAACTTCATGCTATTTCAGTGAGCGCTGAATGTTTTCCAAATGGGTACAGACAAGGGGAGTGTTATCCTCCGGCCTAACCAGAGTTCTGGGGAAGAGCCTATCGAAACAGAGACTCTCACATTGGATTGAGGACACTATTACTACAGCATTTAATTTGGTATTGTGATACCATGTTGGAGTGTTCCAATATAGTGCAACATAACGAAGGTTACGTATGTTACCACGGGCATTGGAGCTCTCCAATCCTCTTGCCTGATCTATGGTGCCTCAAAGTTACTCCCATTCTTCTCTGCAGATCCTCAAGCTCTGTCAGATTTGGATTGGGAGTGTCGCTGCACAGCTATTTTCAGATCTTTCCAGAGACGTTGGATCGGGTTCAAGTCTGGGCTCTGGCTGGGCCACTCAAGGACATTTAGAGACTTGTCCCGAAGCCACTCCTGCGTTGTCTTGGCTGTGTGCTTAGGGTCATTGTCCCGTTGGAAGGTGAACCTTCGCCCTAGTCTGAGGTCCTGAGCGCTATGGAGGAGGTTTTCAACATCCTCAACTCAACCAGTGGTGTATGGGCTTTTTAGGCGTGCACTGATGCTACCCTGTGATATGCAGTGCCCACTTTGTCAAAGGTAGGGACACAAAATATTTATCTTGTCCATTCCCAGCGTGCCTCTCCAGGATGCTGACAGGATCTGCAGAGAAGATGTAATGTAACAAAATGTGGAAAAAGGGCAGGGGTCTGAATACTTTCCAAATGCACTGTATGCACAAATGTGGACACTATTTCAGCCAGACCTGTTGCTGATAGGTGTATACAATCGAGCACACTGCCATGCGATCTCTATAGACAAACATTGGCAGTAGAATGGCCTTACTGAAGAGTTCAGTGACTTTCAATGTGGCATTGTGATCAGATGCCACCTTTCCAACAAGTCAGTTTCTGCTCAGCTAGAGCGGCCCTGGTCAACTGAAAGTGCTGTTATTGTGAAGTGGAAACGTATATGAGCTACAAAGGCTCAGGTGCGAAGTGGTAGGCCACACAAGCTCACAGAATGGAACCGCCGAGTGCTGAAGCAGGTAGCGTGTAAAACTTGTCTTTCCTCTGTTGCAACACTCACTACCGAGTTCCAAACTGCCTCTGGAAGCAAAGTCAGCACAAGAACTGTTCGTTGGGAGCTTCATGTAATGGGTTACCATGGCCGAGTAGTCACACACAAGCGTGAGATCACCATGCGCAATGTCAAGCGTCGGCTGGAGTGGTGTAAAGCTTACCGCCATTGGACTCTGGGGCAGTGGAAACGCGTTCTCTGGAGTGATGAATCACCCTTCACCATCTGACAGTCCGACGGACTAATCTGGGTTTGCGGATGCCAGGAGAACGCTACCTGCCCCAATGCACAGTGCCAACTGTAAAGTTTGGTGGAGGAAAAGTGGCCCGGCGCTGTTTTTCATGGTTCGGGCTAGGTCGTTTAGTTCTAGTGAAGGGAAATATTAACGCTACACCATACAATGACATTCTAGACAATTCTGTGCTTTCAACTTCATGGCAACAGTATGGGGAAGGCCCTTTCCTGTTTCAGCATGACAATGCCACGTGCACAAAGTGAGGTCCATACAGAAATGGTTTGTCGAGATCGGTGTGTAGGAACTTGACAGCCCTGACCTCAACCACATCGAACCCCTTTGGGATGAATTGGAATGCCGACTGCAAGCCAGGCCTAATCGACCAACATCCGTGCCCAACCTCACGAATGCTGTGGCTGAATGGAAATAAGTACCCGCAGTAATGTTCCAACATCTAGTGGAAAGCCTTCCCAGAAGAGTGGAGGCTGTTATAGCAGCAAAGGGGGATCAGCTCTATAGTAATGCCCATGATTTTGGAATGAGATGTTCAATGAGCAGGTGTCCACATACTTTTGGTTATGTAGTGTATTTAACCCCTTTTTTGGGCAGAAACAAAACTACATTCATACTTCCATTCGTTTTTTTTACCAGTACGGGTTACCTTCAGACGAGTACCTTGACACTTGTGGTGGTCGTAGAGCAAAACAAATCTCCTCTTTCCATCGCGTGATCATAATAGTTTGTAGGCCAAACCGCTCGGATGCTACAGACGTTTACGTGAGATGACCAATCTGCGGGATGTCTCGTGGTCTGGCAAACACTGTTGTAGCTCTGCCACCTTTCAACGGCAGATGCTGAAGTGCGACACTGGCGGATTGAGACACATGCAATGCTCTCTAAACTTAAACTGACAGATTTTTGATGGGGATAAAAAAAAAAGTAAGTTACTTAGAGGTGATAATTTTTCAACGCTCTGATTGGCCAAAGTGGCCAAGCCTTTGATTCGCATCCACAGTTCGCACACAGCCTACAGTTCATAATTCTCACCACCACCAGGGAAGAAACCACAATTTCTCTAGGCTGCTATCCATAGGCTATTTATCTGGTTTGTCATTCTATAATTCTTTCATATAATTTTTGGAGTAATTACATATATTTGTTTGAATACATTTTACAGAAATAGTTTTAGCAGCTCCAATAAAGTGAGGGAGCGCCGCGGCAGCACTACAGGCGTTACCATTTCTCCCGACAGTGGAAGGACTGTTCTGGCACGCTGCATGAAACGGAGGCGTGCTTCGCCTGCACCGACAGTGGCAGAGGCTGACGATCTATTATCAAAGGTCTGAGGAGGCGCACAGCGTGGTTTCAGGGTTCTTGTTAACCGGGATCATTGGGGACATCCCAACTCAGACGTTACCTAGAATACGTTCTCACTGCCTCCGTTTGTGTCCTTAGAAAAAAAACAAAATAATGATAACATCGGGAAGATTGCACAAGTGGTAGCAAAGCAGCCAAATGTGGATAGTTGAAGACAGGGCAACGTTTTTTTGTCACCAGAGCGGTTTAGAACGCGTTGGTACGTTCCACTTTACCAGCATACAGAAAGAAGTATAGAGAGGGTTCCTGCAGATACAGCAAGAATGCCTTGAATTGCAAGCCGCAATCACAACCTTCATCCATTTTCCATTTTGTGGATGTGCAACAATAACACAGCCTCATAGTTGAAAAATATCTAATGTTTTAAGGTCAGAACATAGGCCTACTTTTTGCGTTTTATATTCTATAAAAAATCTGTGTTGCAGGTGTGACAGAATGCTGTGACTCATTTGTTGGTTTTCCAAGGTTAGTTTGGAGTCAGGCTACACATTCCACATCTTGATTTTTCTGATTTATATTATCATTTTAATTACAGAATACTAAAAATAACAATACATAAAACGTCTTTAAAAGAAACCATTGAATATTACAAAGGTTGTGAATTGCAAAGTTAGGATATAAAATCTTTGAACAATGGTACATAATTGAAAATAAAAATACATTTCATAAAATGCATATATTAACAGTTCTACCACATTAAAAAAAACAAGATGGGCACAAATTGCAGACAGATGAGATGAGTTAGGTAGGCTACTGCGATAGCGCAGTGAACTATTCCATAACATGGAAGAGAGACGTGTGATGCACGCCACACCAAAATCAGTTTTAAGTTCTCAAGTCGTGTCTATGGTCAAAAATCAGTTGCCATGAACACAGGAGAAGAAAAAAAAGAGATTCAAACTACTACAAAAGTGACTTGGTGACTGCTCCCATTATATTCACACTCATGTCTCTACAGAAACCCCTAAAACTGGCCTTGGGTCCTCAAAAAAACTGGCTCCATTGGTTGAGCTATACAATGCTTGCCAATGTTTGGAAGTTACTTCTTCTTGAACGTACATAGCGGTCAGAGCATCTTGGAACACAAACCCTGGGTGCACAACCAGGGCACACAACCATTCCTATACTGTACAATTGTGGTCAGTGGTCCGACTTACCGAAAAAGCTACCATTTGACCATAAATCTGCTATCATGGTGTCGACCAAAATGGGATTGGAATCCACAATGTGGAAGTGGATAAGGGGGAGCGCTTTTCACAGGGCTTTAACCTTTATGACCATTGAAAAAAACACATGCATAACCAACATTGTGCTATCAGTCTCCAATTCTCTTTTTCTGCTTCTTCTTTCTACAAGTCATTTGGGATGCAGTTAAGGACTTGCAAGTCCAGCTGACACCAAAGGCTTTTTCAGGGACAGCAACCTTATATAATGTACAGATTGTGATGCATTGTGTAAGCATTTTTCTCATGTCTGTCCATACATTATATTTCTATCGGCAACATTGTAAAACATTGCACCCAATTCTAAAAGCCCCAAACTCCACTTCCACGACAAAACTGGCCCAAGTCATGTCCGGACAGAGGTATTTCATTGGTCTCTGCCAAAAATGGGAGATAGGTACACATTATTGGCATGGCAAACACAGAGGGGGAAGAAGCCATGAGTTCATTATGATCTTTTGTTCTGCCAATAAAGTGTCCAATATGACTTAGGAGTGCCGAGTGATGCAGTTGTTCCTTCTCCTGAGCAGTAGTGGTTACAGTGGCCCATGAAGACAAGATGAAGAGAGGAAGAAAGAGAGATAAACCGAGATGAGTCAAAAGGACCTGAGAGAGCCGCCTGGACACGGAGGGGTGGAGGTGAAGCGACGATGGGACAAGAGCCGAGCCGCTCAGTGGGTTGATTTCCACCTGGGATCCAACGCCATTTTGCAGTGGCTGGTTTAGCTTAACTAGTTGCCGTTTTCAGACCGAGTCCCCCTGAGTTTAAGCGCACATCAGAATAATCAGGTTGTCAGTTGTCATTTTGTAGTCGTTTAGAAATCCAGAGAAAAGCGGGAAATAGAAATCAAACACACAATTATCACAAATGTACTATTAGCTTTGGAGAGAGAGAATGCTTGTCGGGTTTAGCGACAAGTGGTCTGTGATTACAGGGTCTCAGTCTTAGGATGCTAATGTGGGTAGGAGGAGAATTTGAGTCCCGGAAGAGGTGTCACACTGTTTGCTACTACAGTGGGCTCCATCTAGCCCCCCATCCCCAAGTCCTGTTCATTGTTCTCTAATGGGAGGAGTCCCAGAGATTAGAGTGCTTGTTTCACATGATGTGTATGTGCAAACACTTGGGTATGTGCATCTGTACGTGTGTGTGTGTTGGTGAGCATGCATTTATGTATGATACATGTCAGTATTCACATGAGTGTGCATGTATGATAGTGTGTGTATGTTTGAGAGAGAGAACATGAATGATTGTATGTATGTGAGTATATGCATGTATGTTTGAGTGGTATCAGTGCTGCTGGTGATAGTTGTTTTGTGCGTGCGGAGCTGGCTGGCTGGGTCTAGATCAAGGCAGCCGTGTCCATAAGGGCCATGTTGGGATCCTGGCTGGCAAAGAAGCGTACGTCTCGGTCCTTGTCCGCCTGCAGGGCCATCACAGTCTCCTCCAGCTCGTCTGAGTAGGCACTGCCTGGCTCTTTAAAGTACGCTGCAGAGAGAGCCAAGTAAAGTCAACATTTATTTAAAGTATATTTTACATGCGTCACAACCCTAGAAATAGAATGAATAGAACGTGTGCCCCCATTCAATTCAAATCAATGAGGCCATAATAAGTGGACCGGTGGGGAGTAATATTTCTATGGTCACAACACACTTTACATAATTAAAAAGGAATATAAGAACGTAGGAAAATTGGGAAATATGAAAAAAAGAAAAAAGGGGAACAATGAGGGAAAACATTACCAACAAAATGAAGGGAGCAAATAGTCCACAGAAGAGAGAGAGGGAAAACAATATTCTAAGTTGTATGCTCGTTTGGATAATGGAAAATACTGCATCACACATTTTGGGAGGAGCCAAAACACCACTATGCCACGAGAGATACATTTGTTGCACTGGGAAAGACAACGTACTACAACTATAGTACACCAACTGTCATCAGTGTCCAATTTAGCCATCTTTAGCTTATACCCAGGAGTTTGTCAAGCAATAGCTTGAACGTGTGCCATTGGTTTTTATATAGCCAATGCTTAAAAATGTACAAGACATATTCCCTCTCGGCGGCAAATAAATATGTATTTTATTCTTGGGTGCATAGAGGGCCCAGTCTGCTTTGGGGTGAAGTTTTACCTAGGTACAGATCTAGGATTAGCTCTCCATCCCCCAGTCCTAACTGAACCATTAGTTGGGAAAATGCTTAACTGACCACATATCAGCATCTAGGGGCAACGTCATCCTACACCACCCAGTCTTTACCTTTCTCCATTACACTCTGACGCAGTGCTTTGGCCACCAGCACACGGACGTTGGCGACTGGGTCCGACGATAGGCTGAGTAGACTGGGGAGGAGGTGCTGGGCAAACTGGTCCATTGGCATACAGTCCTCTTCCACTATGGCCTGGGGAACACAGCGGAGAATGAGTTAATACAAACCAACTTAAATAGCAAGACAAGACAGATGACACGTGGAGAGCAGGGTCGTATTCATTAGGGAATGCTAAATCATTTGTTTGACTATTTTCCAATGGAAAACAATATTAAGATTTTCTTATTGGACTACTCTAGGTCAGGGCTCTCCAACCCTGTTTCTGGAAAGCTACAATCCTGTAGGTTCACACTCCAACCCTGATCTACCACATCTGATTATAATAATTAACTGGTTGAAACGCTGAACCAGGTTAGTTACAACTGGGGTTGGAACGAAAACCTACAGGACGGTAGCTCTCCAGGAACAGGGTTGGACACCCCTGCTCTAGGTAGTCCCTCCCTGTTGCAGTCAGTTTATTTCCATTTGGTGCCTAATGAACATGACCCAGCAGTCAACAATGGCCATACAATCGTCACACCTGCATTCTTTCAGAATAGTGCTATGGCAAGCACTGCTGACGCAATTTCACACAAAAAAAAAAAAAATCAACGCAGCAGCTATTGGAAATGGTGTTTGTACAGATTTTCATATATTGACATTTCGTGAACAAAACATTGTCCTTACCTGGCAGATAAAGGCAAAGGCCTGGCGGCCCACCCACTTGGGACAGTGGCAGAAGCGGACGATGAGCTCGTTGATGAAGTTCAGGCCCAGGTCATGGGCTCCACATGCATACATCTTCTGTAAGATCTCCACCACCTAGGATGGACGAGACAAGGATGAGACAGAGGCTGCGTCCCAAATGGCACCTTATTCCCTATACAGTACACTACTTTTGACCAGAGCCTAATGGGCCCTGGTCAAAAGTACTGCACTATAGACGGGTTGGTTGTTTAGCAACAAAACCGACGCATGTGCAACTATGGGGCAAAACAGACAGGGTTGGCTTAGATTGTTGACAATATGTAAACTATATTTTCTCTATTGAAAACATAAATACATTTGCACAATGAGCACTTGTCTCTCAAATACATCATTAGTTATTTGTTAACTGGCCAGCGAATTTTGGCCATTTTAGCATAGGTATGACATCAGTCAAAATACCTCAAAACAATGCATGGTATCAAGAACAAGATACAACTAACTGAAACGAGCCACCTACAATTCCCCACATGGCAGCTTCTTCTCATTGTCGCTAGTTATCTGGCCATCCAGAATCACAACAACACATGTCCGCTATCCCGTCTCTAGGGAATACTCGGGTGCCATTTGGGACACAAGCAACGTTTTGGTGCTTTCCATTCTAAAAAGGCAGGCAGGGCCACTGCATTAAGATGGGATAATAATTGTCTACTTCCACAGAAGTTTGCAACATCAGAAATACCCCAATTGACACAATACAGACATACTCACACCTTATATCATTCAGCACAATTACTACTTTAAGTTGTTCAATAAATAAAAGAAGAAGATAATTCAACACAGTTACAGTTCCAATAACACAAGTACAAAACGGCATGCCTACCAGCTTGTAAGAGATCCACCGAACTTCCGACACTTTGTCTGAGCAGAGGGTCAGTGCTATTTGTCTGAGGTAGTCATACACATCGTAGTGGCTGTACAACTCTATGATCAGGATAAGCTGCCTGTGGACACATGGGAGAAATTCTGTTCAACACACGCGGGCTCTAACGTATAGGGGTCATCCTAAAAAAAAAACTGTTTTTCTGAGGTCTTCACCCCACAAAAGAGGCCCAACAATATTGCTATATGATTTGGGAGCACTAAGTTAGATGGCGCATCTGCCATCTTTTCCATTGACTGCTTTTGTGACAGCATGTTTGTGCTATCATACATAGTCCTTGTCACTAATTCATTTTCATGTTTGGCTTGACAATGTGCAATGGAGTGGGAAACAGTACTATCAGTTATGGGACCAGGCAGGCACCATGGAGGGCTTTCTCCATCTTAAAAGTAGTCAGTTTCCTTATTTTTTTTATGTTAGTGATTTACTGCCATATGCCGTGCTGCTAAGGAGTATAATTAATTGGCTGCGTACACAGATTTGCAGATGTTGTCACGGGTGCAGTGAACTGCTTAGGTTTCTAACTCCAACAGTGCAAGTAATACAATATCAATACACACACAATCCCCAAAAATATATAATAGAAATCAGAGAGAGCAATGTCAGAGCCCGGAATATAAATAAATGGTGTGTATGGACAGTATATGAATAGAAAAGGTGTGTACAGCAGTAGTTACAGTTTAAGTCGGCAGTTTACATACACCTTAGCAAAATACATTTAAACTCAGTTTTTCACAATTCCTGACATTTAATCCTAGTAACAATTCCCTGTCTTAGGTCAGTTAGGATCACCACTTTATTTTAAGAATGTGAAACGTCAGAATAATAGTAGAGAGAATGATTTATTTCAGCTTTTATTTCTCTGGGGATGATTAGGTGTCCATGATGGTATGAAGGCCAGATTGGGAATTTAGCCAGAACACCGGGGTTAACACCCCTACTCTTACGATAAGTGCCATGGGATCTTTAGTGAGCACAGAGAGTCAGGACACTAGTTTAAGACGGCACCCTACACAGGGCAATGTCTCTAATCACTGCCCTGGGATCTTTTTGTAGACCAAAGGAAAGGGTGCCTCCTACTGGCATTCCAACACCACTTCTAGCAGAATCTGGTCTCCCATCCAGGGATGGAACAGGACCAACCCTGCTTAGCTTCAGAAGCAAGCCAGCAGTGGAATGCAGGGTGGTATTGCTGCTGCATTTACAGTGCATTTGGAAAGTATTCAAGATCCCTTGACTTTTTTTTTTTTTTTTTTTACAGGCTTACTCTAAAATTGATTAAAAAAATGTTTTGAACTACACTACACACAATACCCCATAATAACACAGCAAAAACAGGTTGAGAAATTTGCGCAAATTTATAATTTTTTAAAATCACATTTACATAAGTATTCAGACCCTTTACTTAGTACTTCGTTGAAGCACCTTTGGCAGAGATTACAGCCTAGAGTCTTCTTGGTTATGACACTACAAGCTTGGCACACCTGTATTTGGGGAGTTTCTCCTATTTTTCTATGCAAATCCTCTCAAGCTCTGTCAGGTTGGATGGGGAGCGTACCTGCACAGCTATTTTCAGGTCTCTCCAGAGATGTTAGATTGGATTCAAGTCCGGGCTCTGGCTGGGCCACTCAAGGACATTCAGAGACTTGTCCCGGAGCTACTCCTGCTTTGTCCTGGGTGTGTGCTTAGGGTCGTTGTCCTGTTGGTGGCCTGATTGGTGGAGTGCTGCAGAGATGGTTGTCCTTCTGGAAGGTTCTCCCATCTCCACAGAGGAACTCTGGAGCTCTGCCAGGGTGACCATTGGGTTCTTGGTCAACTCCCTGACCAAAGCCCTTCTCCTCCGAATGCTCAGTTTGGCTGGGCGGCCAGCTCTAGGAAGAGTCTTGGTGGATCCAAACTTCTTCCATTTAAGAATGATGGGAGGCCACTGTGTTCTTGGGGACCTTCAATGCTGCAGACATTTTTTGGTACTCTTCACCAGATATATGTGCCTCGACACAATCCTGTCTTGGCGGTCTGCGGACAATTCCTTCGACCCCATGGCTTGGTTTTTGCTCTGACATACACTGTCAACTGTGGGACCTTATATAGACAGGTGTGTGCCTTTCCAAATAATGTCCAATGAATTGAATTTACCACAGGTGGACTCCAATCAAGTTGTAGAAACATCAAGGATGATCAATGTAAACATGATGCACCTGAGCTCCATTTTGAGTCTCATAGCAAAAGGTCTGAATACTGCGTCGTCCTTATGGAGTATTGTGTGTAGATTGACGAGGTGGGGGAAAATTATTGAATCCATTTCAGAATAAGGCTGTAACATAACAAAATGTGGAAAAAGTGAAGGAGTCTGAATACTTTCCGAATGCACTGTATAGTGTAGATGCAGAGGGTTAACACCTTTAGTTGGCTCTCCCTATTTTGATTTCTCGATAAACATTCCTTTATCTGATTTCCCTGATTTTCGTTTTGCTCCACCTTTTTGGTTTGCTTCCTGTCTACGATTGGTGTGGGTTTTTCTTTTGATTGCCACTTCTTGGGCAAATTCAGTGGGTGCTCATGGTGGGTGTCTTTCAGGTTCCAGGAGTTGTTGCTAGTTAAGTAGACACCCCCATGACTGTCTTTCAGAACCCCTCCTAAAACACCACCTGTTTTGTTTTGGTTGTTGTCAGTGACTCAGTTCCCCCTTCTGTTTGAGCAACATTTTTTTTCTTGTTAGGGCAAGTAACACCCTCCACTGCGGCCCCGTCGATGTGGATGGAGGCGTGCTCTCTCTGCTGTCTCCTGTTGTCCACTGTCAGCTTTTGTTGACATTGAGAGGTGAGGTTATTTACCTGGTACCACTCAGCTAGGGCACTAACCTCTTGTAGGCTCTTGTCGTTGTTGGTGATCAGGCCTAACACTTGTGTTATCAGCAAGATTTGGAGTCGTGCTTAGCCACACAGTCATGAGTGTACAGGGGTTACCGAACAGGGCTTAGCACACATCCCTGGGGGGGGCTCTTGTGTGGAGGATCAGCGTGGGACAGAGATGTTGTTGCCTACCCTCACCGCCTATGGGAGACCCGTCACGAAGTCTAGGACCCAGTTGCACAGGGAGGAGTTTAGTCCCAGGGCCCTGAGCTTAGTGACGTTGAAAAGCCTATCTGTAGTCGATGAACAGCATTCTCACATAGGTATTTCTCTTAAATCAGGTGGGATAGGGCATTGTGCTGTGCAGTGGCTATTGCGTCATCCATGGATCTGTTGGGGCAGTATGCAAATTGTAATGGGTCGAGGATGTCAGGTAAGGTGAAGATGATATGGTCCTTGATTAGCCTCTCAAAGCACTTCATGATGACAGAATTGAGTACTACGGGGCAATAGTCATTTAGTTCAGTTACCTTTGCTTGCTTGGGTACCAGAACAATGGTGGACATCTTGAAGCCAGTGGGGATGACAGACCGGAATAGGGAGAGGTTGAATATGTCCGTACACACTCCTGCCAGCTGGTCTGCGCATGCTCTGAGGACGCGGCTGGATGGAACTCTGTGATCCCTCCCTAAGCCATTGAAAGGCCCATGCAAGTTGACTACTAAAATGGTGCATGCCATCAGAGACTTGTGGCAAGTGGGCCCTCTAGGGAGAAATATGGAGGACTCAATCCTAAATGAATGACAAAGATTGGCCCTGATCTAAATTAACGGGAGACTTACTCGGCAAGCTCGTATCTAAACCTCCAGTTGCGGCTGTTGTCTGTCACCATGAACTCCTGCAGCTGGTACAGGTACTCTCTCCTCTTCTCAGCATGGAGTAACTGCCACAGACAAGACAGAAGATACAGACAGCTGAAATACCACAGATCCAAGTTATCATGTCTCACCAAAGTGAGCCGTATTCATTGTTACAAAACCCCTGGACAACACATTCTCTTTTATTAGTGACAAAAGGCACATGTTTCAAAAGAAATGGAGGCAACACGTTTAAGAGTGAAAAGACACAAATACAAATGTCTCTCCACCTCTAGACCAACCATATTGTTATTGTGAAAGACAATCTGTTCTGTGACAACCATATAAACTCAGTACACAGGTCAAGTCAGGCAGCATTCTACAAATGCCTCACATAAAAAGGTGACTATCATGCAGTGCATCAGATAGCCATCTAAATCTACGCTGAACAAAAATATTAAAAACGCAACATGTAAATTGTAGGTCCCATGTTTCATGAGCTGAAATAAAATCTCTGAAATGTTCCATATGCACAAAAAGCTTATTTCTCTCAAATTACATGAACAAATTTGTTTGCATCCCTGTTAGTGAGCATTTCTCCTTTGCCAAGATAATCCATCCACTTGACAGGTGTGGTATATCAAGAAGCTGATTAAACAGCATGATCATTACACAGGTGCACCTTCTGCTGGGTAAAATACCACTTTAAAATGTGCAGTTTTGTCACACAACACAATGCCACAGATGTATCAAGTTTTGAGGGAGCGTGAAATTGGCATGCTGGCCACAGGAATGTCAACCAGAACTGTTGCCAGAGAATTGAATGTTAATTTCTCTACCTCTAACATCGTTTTAGAGAATTTGGCAGTACGGCCAACTGGCGTGATGTGGGTCGAGCGGTTTGCCGATGTCAACGTTGTGACCAGAGTGCCCCATGGTGGCGGTGGGGTTATGGTATGGGCAGGCATAAGCTACGGACAAAATAGCATTTTATCGATGGCGATTTAAAATGCACAGAAATACAATGACGAGATCCTGCGGCCCATTGCCGTGCCATTCATCTGCCGCCATTGCCTC
Source organism: Salvelinus namaycush (assembly GCF_016432855.1). NCBI lineage: Eukaryota > Metazoa > Chordata > Actinopteri > Salmoniformes > Salmonidae > Salvelinus > Salvelinus namaycush. Next base: position 53,050,002 of record NC_052308.1, on the reverse strand, counting down.
ATGTTTCAGGATGATAATGCACAGCCCCATGTCGCAAAGATCTGTACACAATTAATGGAAGATGAAAATGTCCCAGTTCTTACATGGCTTGCATACTTACCAGACATGTCACTCATTGAACATGTTTGGGATGCTCTGGATCAATGTGTATGACAGCGTGTTCCAGTTCCAGCCAACATCCAGCAACTTCGCACAACCATTGAAGAGGAATAGGACAACATTACACAGGCCTGATCAACTCTATGTGAAGGAGATGTGTCGCGCTGCATGTGGCAAATGTGGTCACACCCCTACTTTTTTTAATGGTATCTGTGACTAACAGCTGCATATCTGTATTTCCAGTCATGTGAAATCCATAGTTTAGGGTAAAATGAATGTATTTCAATTGACTGATTTCCTTATATGCCAGTAGAATACCACCCTGCATCCCACTGCTGGCTTTCTTCTGAAGCTAAGCAGGGTTGGTCCTGGTCAGTCCCTAGATGGGAGACCAGATGCTGCTGGAAGTGGTGTTGGAGGGACAGTAGGAGGCACCATTTCCTCTGGTCTAAAAAATATCCCATTGCCCTGTGTAGGGTGCCGTCTTTCAGATGGGACGTTAAACGGGTGTCTTGACTCTCTGTGGTCACTAAAGATCCCATGGTACTTATCGTAAGAGTAGGGATGTTAACCCTAGTGTCCTGGCTGAATTCCCAATCTGGTACTCATATGGTCACCTAATCATCCCCAGCTTACAATTGGCTAATTTATCACTATTCCCCAGGTTGTTGCTGTAAATGATAATGTGTTCTGTCAATTTACCTGGATTAAAAAAAAACTGCAATACAATTATATGAGCTGGACACTCAGTAAAATGTTTGAAATTGTTGTGTTAATTTTTGGTTCAGTATAAATCCAATCTAGATTAACCATGTGGCAGCTAAAAGTTCCAGTCTGTTTGTGCTATAATTCCAACTCATTGTCAATGTTTGGCTTGACAATGAGGAATGGCGTTGGCAAGAGCACAAACAGATCTTGGACCAGGCTAGTAAAACAGCACAGCAAGTGGACCAACATGTAGATAGATGATTTAGAGTCGCTTCACAGTTTCCTTGTTACATGTATGGTGGTCTCACCTTAAGGAAGTCATAGAGGTGTTTGAGCACGCCGATGCGCACCTCGTCCAGGTCCTTGAGGAAGCCGTTGAAGATGGGCACCAGGTCGGCCGCCGTAAGCTGGTCTCCCAGGATCACCGCCAGCTCGTGGATGGAGAACGCCAGCGTACGGCGCACCTTCCACTGTAGTGGTAATGAATATAAAGACAGAAGATTAGCTTGGCCCGACACCAAAATAAGACTTTTCCACATGTCAGTGAGTTAAAACACAAAGGAAATGGCTGATATGACTCGGTCAACGACTACACAGGCTAACACAGCCACTCCATACCTCAGCCAAGCTGCAATACCACTCATTGAATAATGAATCTAACAATCCACTATTCTTCACAAAAGTAACTGAAGTTAAGCCTTAACCTCTTTAGTTTGCGGCAGAGACAGCAGATTCCTCCACTATTCACCTGACACTCTACTACAGTACAAACAGAACAGACCCTCTTCTCCTAACCCACATCCAGGCCAGACTTTGTAAGGCCATATATCCACCCCCACACACTGCCTCGGTGGAAGAGCCCTTTGAGTCCTCCTCTGTGAAGTCTGTGTGACCAAGATCATGAGATGAGGAAAGTGTTTAGGGCTAAATTAAGCGGATGTAATAATGGTTCTGCTATGGTGTGTCTCTCTGCCTAGGTAGGAGTAACGGCTCTCTGAGACTCAAACACTGTGATCACGCCAGGTTTCTTAGCATTTGAATCATCCAGCATTTAGGAAGGTTTCATGTTTCTCATTATAGTTTGTTGGGAGGTTTGAACTTTTAAGTGAAAATGACAAGCTGTATTGATTTTGGTTGCAAACTAATAACTCCATATTACATAATGAGCGCTGTTACCAAGCAGTCACTGTACTTGTCATTTGCATAGCAACGTACATACAAACAAATCTAACCGTTGCTTTCTGACGGGTATCAGTGCATCAATCTCTAATGATGAGATTATGTCAACACATGGCGTGTTGTTCACTTTCACACCTCACAGTCTGATACATTTTAAAAGCTGTATTTATTTTTGTTGGAAACCAAGCAGTTACAATTAAAAGAATGGCGCCGGAGGAGATGGCTGCTGTTTTACGGACTCCTAACCAATTGTGCTATTGTGGGTGTTTTTTCGCGTGATTTGTAATTTATTTTGTACATAATGTTTCTGCCACTGTCTCTTATGACCGAAAAGAGCTTCTGGATATCAGGACAGCTATTAATTGACAATTTTTTTTTCTTTAACAAGTCGGACGCGAAGGATTTACTTCAGACACCCGACAAGGTCCAAATCCCTGTCATTCGCATGAGAAAGAGACAGAGATATCGACGACATAGGTCAGGGTGCCTTGTAAGGATCCGACGGCGAGTGGGTAATCTGTTAGACAATGTACAATCAATGGATAACAAAATAGACGAGCTACAGTTGAAGTCGAAAGTTTAAATACACCTTAGCCAAATACATTTAAACTCAGTTTTTCCACAATTCCTGACATTTAATCCTAGTAAAAAATCCCTGTCTTAGGTCATTTAGGATCACCACTTTATTTTAAGAATGTGAAAAGTCAGAATAATAGTAGAGATAATGATTTATTTCAGCTTTTATTTCTTTCATCACATTCCCAGTGGGTCAGAAGTTTACATACACTCAATTAGTACTTGGTAGCATTGCCTTTAAATTGCTTAACTTGGGTCAAACGTTTCAGGTAACCTTCCACAACCTTCCCACAATAAGTTGGGTGAATTTTGGCCCATTCCTCCTGACAGAGCTGGTGTAACTGAGTCAGGTTTGTAGGCCTCCTTGCACACACACGCTTTTTCAGTTCTGCCCACAAATGTTCTATAGGATTGAGGTCAGGGCTTTGTGATGGCCACTCCAATACCTTGACTTTGTTGTCCTTAAGCCATTTTGCCACAACTTTGGAAGTATGCTTGGGGTCATTGTCCATTTGGAAGACCCATTTGTGACCAAGCTCTAACATCCTGACTGATGTCTTGAGATGTTGCGTCAATATATCCACATAATGCCATCTATTTTGTGAAGTGCACCAGTCCCTCCTGCAGAAAAGCACCCCCCACAACATGATGCTGCCACCCCGTGCTTCACGGTTGAGATGGTGTTCTTCGGCTTGCAAGCCTCCCCCTTTTTCCTCCAAACAGAAACATGGTCATTATAGCCAAACAGATCTATTTTAGTTTCATCAGACCAGAGGACATTTCTCCAAAAAGTACGAACTTTGTCCCCATGTGCAGTTGCAAACTGTAGTCTGTCTTTTTTAATGGGGGTTTTGGAGCAGTGGCTTCTTCCTTGCTGAGCGGTTTTTCAGGTTATGTCGATATAGCACTCGTTTTACTGTGGATATAGATACTTTTGTACCCGTTTCCTCCAGCATCTTCACAAGGTCCTTTGCTGTTGTTCTGGGATTGATATGCACTTTTTGCACCAAAGTACATTCATCTCTAGGAGACAGAACGCGTCTCCTTCCTGAGCGGTATTGCGGCTGCGTGGTCTCATGGTGTTTATACTTGCAAACTATTGTTTGTACAGATGATCGTGGTACCTTCAGGCGTTTGGAAATGGCTCCCTAGGATGAACCAGACTTGTGGAGGTCTACAATAGTTTTTCTGAGGTCTTGGCTGATTTATTTTGATTTTCCCATGATGTCAAGCAAAGAGTCACTGAGTTTGAAGGTAGGCATTGAAATACATCCACAGGTACACCTCCAAGTGACTCAAATGATGTCAATTAGCCTATCAGAAGCTTCTAAAGCCATGATATAATTTTCTGGAATTTTCCAAGCTGTTTAAAAAGGCACAGTCAAGTTAGTGTATGTAAACGTCTGACCCACTGGAATTAGGATACAGTGAATTATAAGTGAAATAATCTGTCTGTAAACAATTGTTGGAAAAATTACTTTTGTCATGCACAAAGTAGATGTCCTAACCGACTTGCCAAAACTATTGTTTGTTAACAAGACATTTGTGGAGTGGTTTAAAAACGAGTTTTAATGACTCCAACATAAGTGTATGTAAACTTACGACTTCAACTGTATTTACATGCAACACAAATTATTATTCCAAAAGTGGATTAGCAAACAATATATATTTTTTATTATTGTTAAACGTGACTCTGTAAACGGAGTGTTAGCCAACTAGCTAGCAGGCAAGTTAGCTGGTCCTGCTGTTGGATGTACAGGTACGTGCTGACGTATCATCACGCAGGCTACGTTTTCTACTGTGATTGTTCATTAACAACAGCTTTAAAAATAGAGCAGGATCCTATTTTCTCCGCCTCCTATTTTTCTTTCATAGGCACACGCACCATTGACCGCTCCGCTTCGATACAATTGCAACCCTGCATAGGCTTCATTGAAAATGAATGGGTCACCCCGCCCACTGTCAGTGCCTTTAGAACCCAGTGTCCTGGGTCATGTTCATTAGGGCACGCAACTGAAAACTTGTAAAACAAAAACGCTTCGCAATGGAAAATTAGCGTTTCTTGTTGAACAATAAATTGTACCCTTCGTGTTTCAGTCAGTTTTGGTGCTTAATGAACACAACCCAGGTCAGGGCCCCACCTGTATAGCCCAAAATAAAGATATGGGAGTGCCCCCCAAAAAGCACACACCTGTACGTCAGTGGCGAGGGTCTCGTAGGTGTCCTTGAGGCAGTGCCAGTTCTGTTGGCCCAGGGTGAGGGCTACGCCGGGCAGGCTGAACGCACAGTGCTTGGCAATCTCTGTGTCCACCGTCTGGGCCCGTGCCGGGTCCGTCATGGAAAGGTACTGGTCCAGCAGCTGCTGGGGAATCACATTCTGGAGAGGGGGGAGAGGGACAAGAGTAAGAGGAGTGGTTAAAACCTGTCACTATCCTAGCCATTGCAACAGCAGCTGTCAGTAGAAAATGTTAGGAGGCTGGTTTGGTTTCCCGGACACAGACTAAAGCCCGGTTCACATTTAACACCCGAGACTATTTGATGCAGATTTAGAACAAAGTTTGCTTGATCTGAATGGTGTAGTTTTAGAACATCTCATGTCGGCTGCTGGAGGAGTTTCCAAAATGCAACACGTCAAATCTTAGCTAAAGACTTGAGAGGAGACAGTCCGTTTAGCCAATCAGAGAACAGTGTGCTAAAGTTAAGTGTTTAAGTCAAGCTGACAGCCAACTATCAATTTCTGAGGGGTTAGCTGCAGTGAGCTATCATAGCTTTTTTTTTTAAATTACACATACATAAAACTTTGGGAAAAGTATTATTTGTTTCTAAACTCACACACCCCTTCTCTTTTCCACACTTTGTTGTGTTTGTTGTGTCATTTTGTCAACAATCGTCATAAAATAAAAAAAGATAACACTAATATATCTTGATTAGATATGTATACAACCAATTTTACATTTAAGTAAGTTTGGTGCAGTATTTTTCTAAAACATTTTTTTAAATGAAAACGAGTCGTCTCTCATTGAATGACAGACTTTATTGAAGAATCCCTACTGTTGACCAATGACCGACAAAGGGGCGTAGGCGTTTGGCTCCGAACTTCGGCTTGCCTCCAGAGAATGTTTTATGTGCCCGAACATCCCCCCCAAAAACTAGCCAAAGTCAAAAATGAACAAAATGTTGTTATAATATATGCACGAACTCTACCGAACTGTTTCGGCTGGGAAACAGGCGGACGGACGCCTGTAGTCTCTAAGAGCTTTGCACACCTGGATTGAAGCTCAGTCATGTAGGTTGTTGGCCATTGCTAGACAACCATTTTCAAGCCCTGCCATAGATTTAAGCTGATTTAAGTCAACACTGAAACTAAGCCACTTAGGAAAATTCAATGTCGTCTTGGGAAGCAACTCCAGTGTATATTATTGTATAATTGGCTTTGTGTTTTAGGTTATTGTCCTGCTGAAAGGTGAATGTCTCCCAGTGTGTTGGAAAGCAGACTGAACCAGGTTTTCCTCTAGGATTTTTCCTGTGCTTAGCTCTATTCCGTTCTTTTTAACCTAAAAACCTCCCTAGTCCTTGCCGATGACAAGCATACACACAACATGATGCAGCCACCACCATGATTGAAAATATGAAGAGTGGTACTCAGTGATGTGTTGTGTTGGATTTTCCCCAAACATAACGCTTTGTATATTCAGAACAAAAACTCAGGGACCTTACAGATAATTGTATGTGTGGGGTGCAGAGATCGGGTAGTCATTTAAAAATCATGTTAATCCTTAAGAGTCTAAGCCGGGTTTGGGTTCTATTAAGCTAGCCTTTGGTATTGATTTAGGATGGTCATACCAAGGATCATTTAGCTATTTGATTTAGAATTTTAGAACCCCTTTAGGTATCAAAAAATAAAACATTGAATGTTGCCTTACTGCTATTAGCCCATAGAAATGCATTGAATAACAGATTAATACATGGAAAAACATTCATTCAAGACTTGAGACATTCATTCAAAGAGATCACATTTATTTTGAGATCGCAAAATAGAACTTCTACGTTTAAGACAGGAGAAACAAATTGATTCATAAGATAAAACGTGTTACTTTTTTCTCAACTTGTTTCTATTACTTTTTAGCATGTCAAGCTAGCACACATAGTAGGCAGCTAGCTAGAAAGCAAGCTTTGTAGCCATGGATTGTGCACCTTTCATCGTTTAGCTACAGTACTTACCGCCACAAATTCTGTTTACTTTGATATCTATACTGAATGAAGCACTTAAGGTGAACTCATGGGCACCTTTAACTTTTTAACTTAATTAAAAGGGGGAAATGTGCCTTAAAATGTTTTGTGCAACTGACTTAAAGCTCAGCAAACATCAAGGGAAAATATACTTAAAGATATTTTGTGCAACCGGGCCCTGTCTTCTATCAGATATAAGAATATTTAACAAAACATTTTGGCAATAAATGACTTCTATATATACACTTTCATAAATGTTTTAAACTGGTACCAGGCTAACTACCAGGCTAACCGTCATGTTCGTGAGCGGTTTCCTTCCTTTACAGCAACGGCGTTAGGTTGGGCACCTGTATCACCTTTAAATAAAGGGGTCATATTAGTGTGTAGCCCAAACTAAATCGGACGCTACAGACAGAAATTGGCAGATCGGCAATACCGACTTCAGACAAGTCTAGTGAGGTTTGTGGGGGGGGGGGTTGTAGAGTAAAACGGAGAACACCGTCATTGTGGTGAGAGTCATCTTTCCAGAGTGGTCTTATTAGTTTGTATGCCAAACCGTTTGGACACTACAGACGCTTTCGTGAGAAGACCAATTTTCGGGATGTCTCATGGTCTGACAAACACCGCTGTAGCTGGCAACCTTCCACCGCAGATGCGGAAGTCCGCAATTGGCAGATACAGTGGATTGAGACGCAGCACATGCTATAATACATATCTAGCTTCAACAGACGGATTATGATGGGGATTTTTTATTATTATGCTAATTATATTTCCGCGGGGGCGCAGACATCGACTCTAGGGGGTTACTTAAACACTAATATTACACACAGAGAGTCCAGGCAACTTTTGTGTGACTTGTTAAGCACATCTTTACTCCTGAATTTATTTAGGTTTGCTATAACAAAAAGGTATTGACTCAGCTTTTCATTATTAATTAGTAAACATTTCTAAAAACACAATTCCAGTTTGACATGATTGAGTATTGTGTGTAGATCAGTGCCGATCTCAATTTAAACCATTTAAAATTCAGGCTTGTAACAACAATATGTGGAAAAAGTCAATGATATTCTTACTTTCTGAAGGCACTGTACATGGCACTTTTCCCACATAGTATTACATGACAAAAATACAGTTCAATATACACCACACACAAAAAGGTATTTAGACATATGCGGCACACATGATACCTGTCGCTCTCAGCCCCAGCCACTACAGATCATGAGTTTTTAATCCCACCCCTCAGCTACTCTCAGCCCATCCAACTGATCTCCATAGACCACCCTCTCTTGTTTTCCATGTGCCATATATTTTTATAACTGTGCTGTGATGTCATAAATTAATTCTGAACCTTTCTAATCTCATAGTATCAACAGATTGTAAATTAAAAACTGATATTTTTGCAAACAGTATTATTATACTGTTAATTGATTCACTCTGGCTTTCCAAATTGCTCATTTTTCAGCCATTCTCGCACATGTGACCAACTAATCTACATGGGGGCAATACCAGAATAAATGTTCTAATGATTCGTTCTCTTTGCAGCAAAATTGGCAGAGCTGAGATGGTTGTATGCCCCATATATACAGTGCCAGTCAAAAGTTTGGACACACCTACTCATTCAAGGGTTTTTATTTGTACTATTTTCTACATTGTAGAATAATAATGAAGACATCAAGACAATGAAATAACACATATGGAATCATATAGTAACCAACATTTTTAAACAAATCAAAATATATTTTAGAATCTTCGAAGTAGCCACCCTTTGCCTTGATGACAACTTTGCACACTTGGCATTCTCTCAACCAGCTTCACCTGGAATGCTTTTCCAACAGTCTTGAACGAGTTCCCCACATACAGTGGTTCCTCAAAAAGTTTTGAGATTATGCCTCGGGAGTTAAAGGTAATTTGTGGTTTAGTACGTTACCCTGCGTCACTGCTTCATTGCTCCAGACAAGCGCAAGGGAGATTTAGAGCACCGATTATGCTTTTGGGTCCCAAGGCACTAATGTATCTCTAACTGAATGAATGCTGTCAATGAATGGGGGATATGAAACTGATAATTGTGCACGACTTCAAAATTGAATTTAAATTAACTGGAGGATGAAGAAGGTGATTGAATTTAGAACAATAGTGTAAGAATTGCTATTCCACTGTCCTGCACGCAAACCCGAAAACAATACACTTATTTTTTTGTTTCTACTTGGTCAGAAGAAGCTGTAACTGGACTGTAGCAAATTACTTACTAAAACGGTTGTTACACTAAAGGTTTTTATTCTAAGAGAAATGAAAATGTTCAATTATATTCAAATTATATTCTTAAGATATGTGTTGACTGAATATAAGCAGCAAGTGATGCCTGCTAAATAATCAAGTTGATGGCGCAGTCATATAGCCTCAGCACCTACTGTACATAAAGCTGAGTGCCTCACTCATTCATGGGTTTGGATCAAAATCTAAATTTTTTTCTCTCAAACTCAATAACATATTTCTACCACGGTGTGTTTTTGGTTGATGGCCAATATTAAATACAGTCGAATGCATTTGTGAATTCAATCTATGTATTGTTTAATTATTTAAGGCTCTCTGTGCTGGAGTTCTTTTAAGAATAAAGTAGGCTAATGAAGGCAACAAATTGTTGCGTACTGAAACTCCCAAAGTCATCCAATTGTTACAATAGGATTTGAAGCAATAGCCTACCCGCGTGTGGTCAACTATTTCAGCACCGTCTCGCGCTGCTCTGAGACAAGCACGACTACTTAATAAACATATACATTTTAAACAGTTTTTTTTATCGAATTCAATAAATAATATAAAACAGTGGTTATAGAGGGAGCAACCGGTCAGCATCTTAGGAGTAAATGTCAGTTGGCTTTTCATAGCCGAGCATTCAGAGGTCAAGACAGCAAGTGCGTGTGTGAGTGCCTGTGAGAGAGAGACTCCCCAGCTCTCCCCAGCTCCACGACCACGGGTAAAACCTTGCTGAGATGATCAATGTATTTGTTGTATCATCAGTTTCTCAAGCCAATACGTCTTGATGGCCTTCACCAGTTCATCTTTGCTTGTAGGCTTGGCAGAGTTACGGATTCATTTTTCAGAATAAAGTAGGCAACAAATTGTTGCTTACTGGAACACCCAAAGTCGTACAATTGTTATAATAGGATTTGAAGCAATAGCCTACCCGCGTGTGGTCAACTATTTAAGCACCGTTTCGTGCTGCTCTGAGACAAGGGACTGATAAATCGATGAGCATTTTATTTTCACTGAATCTCCGTTTGGGTATTGGTTAGCCTACAATTAGGGTGTGGAAATGTTAGGATTATTTTGCTCTTAGTAGCCTACTCCTGACCGGTCACGTTGCACAGCGCCATATTTTCTGAGGGTTTCGTTTTTCTTGGAATAGAAACACCATAATATTTGGGACCACAGTCTCAAAGAAAACCATTAGTAACACACTACGCCGTCATGGATTAAAATCCTGCAGCGCACGTAAGGTCCCCCTGCTCAAGCCAGCGCATGTCCAGGCCCGTCTGAAGTTTGCCAATGACCATCTGGATGATCCAGAGGAGGAATGGGAGAAGGTCATGTGGTCTGATGAGACAAAAATAGAGCTTTTTGGTCTAAACTCCACTCGCCGTGTTTGGAGGAAGAAGAAGGATGAGTACAACCCCAAGAACACCATCCCAACCCTGAAGCATGGAGGTGGAAACATCATTCTTTGGGGATGCTTTTCTGCAAAGGGGACAGGACGATTGCACCGTATTGAGGGGAGGATGGATGGGGCCATGTATCGCGAGATCTTGGCCAACAACCTCCTTCCCTCAGTAAGAGCATTGAAGATGGGTCGTGGCTGGGTCTTCCAGCATGACAACAACCCGAAACACACAGCCAGGGCAACTAAGGAGTGGCTCCGTAAGAAGCATCTCAAGGTCCTGGAGTGGCCTAGCCAGTCTCCAGACCTAAACCCAATAGAAAATATTTGGAGGGAGCTGAAAGTCCGTATTGCCCAGCGACAGCCCCGAAACCTCTGGAGAAGGTCTGGATCTGGAGAAGGTCTGTATGGAGGAGTGGGCCAAAATCCCTGCTGCAGTGTGTGCAAACCTGGTCAAGAACTACAGGAAACGTATGATCTCTGTAATTGCAAACAAAGGTTTCTGTACCAAATATTAAGTTCTGCTTTTCTGATGTATCAAATACTTATATCATGCAATAAAATGAAAATGAATTACTTAAAAATCATACAATGTGATTTTCTGGATTTTTGTTTTAGATTCCGTCTCTCACAGTTGAAGTGTACCTATGATAAAAATTACAGACCTCTACATGCTTTGTAAGTAGGAAAACCTGCAAAATCAGCAGTGTATCAAATACTTGTTCTCCCCACTGTATGTTTGCTAGCTATTCACAATAACAGTCAAGATAATCAACAACAAAAAATTGAAATGTTTCCATATGGTTTCTTCATAAATCAGTATATTTGAGATTAATTATAATATTTGATCTGACCATTTTATTGGTATACTACGCGGCAATGTAAAAGTTGTGTATTTTAACGATCCAATACATAATATGGTACACTTAACATAATTAGGTTTTAGTCCAGAAAGGCTCGAGAAATGATCTTGGTTGCCAAATGAGATTGCGCAAGGATCCAGAATGCAGATTTAAGAAAAACTAGAGTCATTGACACTTATTTTTAACCACTTGATATTATTATTATTATTGCTGCATCTGATTTTAATAGCCAACATTTCGATGGCCACAACAAACATATACGGAGACAGTGGACAACCGTTGAATACCTTCTGAGAAGTAACCATTATTAACATCTGAGGTTCCTACACATAACTTACACCAACATTTAAATAGTCCAGCCATTTATATATAAATTCTAGTCATACTTTATCAAAGGCCTTTTCAAAATATGCTATGAAGACCAGGCCTGGTTTCTTCAATGTCACATTGTTTTCTTTTGTTTCAAGTAATTGTCTTCAATGTATTGTCCATGTAAAAAACCTGTTTGGTCGGGATGAATAATATCCGGCAAAACCTAATTATTTGCGCTATGCATTTCCCATCACAATATTGAAGAGTAATGTTTTTTTTTTTTTGCTATCCTAGCTTGATGATCCTCTCTTCAGCTCCTCTAGACACGGGTTGTGAGCAGGAGGCTGGTGATGTGTTTTCTAGTGAGCCAGACAGTGGTTGCATGTATTTCATGAAACCTGTTTGTTAAACACCTTGCTAAAAGTAGCTAGCAACTTTTAAAGAACCTGCATAAATATATACATTGTGCTTCCACGTGACAGTGGAACCAGGCTCAACCACACTTCTCTAGTCAGTTGTTCCACAACTAAACATTTTACAACACTGGTCTCGCATCATCTCTCCTTATGTCAGCTGTTAGATCCGCACTGGGCATAAGCTTCTCCATTGAGCATGCATTTTAGTCCAAGCTAAATCTGGTATCAGAAAACCGGCCCTAGATCATTGGACATTGGGTCGCTTTAACTATTCTCAGACAAAACGTATGGCAGCGTAAAGGTAGTTGTACCCCAGACTTGAATGAATCCTAAATGTTAATAAATGTCCCATCGATGTATGTACAGTATGTAAAGTAGAAAGGCTTAGAAAGTCAGTGTTTGGCAGAACTGACTAACTGACCTGGACCATGTACTTCTCCTCCTCACACACCTGGTTGGGAGCTGAGTCCTCCTTCCCCTCTTCCTCCACACTCTCGATCAGCTCCGACTCCTATCCAAAACAGGGAGGAGACACAGTTAGACATATCAGTCAGCTAGCACACATATAAACATACCAGTCATCTAGGACACAAACCACAAAGTCAGCTAGCACACACAGACATATAAGACAATTAGCAGAGATACACCCATATACGGAGATACAGTGCCTTCAGAAAGTAGTTGCACACCTCGACTTATTCCAATCTGTTGTGTTACAGCCTGAATTTAAAAAGAAAATTGGGTCACTGGCCTAAACATAATACCCCATAATGTCAAAGTGGAAGACATTTTTCAAATTAATTAAAAAGTGAAATGTCTTGTGTCAATAAGTATTAAATCCCTTTGTTATGGCAAGCCTAAATAAGTTAAGGAGTAAAAATGTGCTTAACAAGTCACATAAATAAGTTGCATGGAGTCACTGTGTGCAATAGGGTTTAACATTCATTCTGAATGACTGCCTTCTCTCTATACCCCAATCGAGCAGTGAATTTCAAACACTGATTCAACTACAATGACATGGGATGTTTTACAATGCCTCGCAAAGAAGTGCACCTAATGGTAGATGGGTCAAAAAAAAGAGTAGACATTAAAAATCTCTTTGAACATGGTGAAGTTATTAGTTACACTTTGGATGGTGTATTAATAAACCCAGTCACTACAAAGATGCTTCCTAACTCCATTGCTGGAGAGGAAGTAAACTGCTCAGGGATTTCACCATGAGGCCAATGGTGACATGACAACAGTTAGAGATAAATGGCTGCGATAGATGATCAACATGTGTTACTCCAAAATACTAACCTAAAATGAAAGAGTGAAAAGGAGGAAGCCTGTAAAGAATACAAATATTCCTAAACATGCATCCTGTTTGCAATAAGGCACTAAAGTAAAACTGAAAAAAATGTGGCAAAGAAATTAACTTTATGTCCTGAATACAAAGTGTTCTGTTTAGGGCAAATCCAATAAAACACATAACAGGATACCACTCTTCATATTTTCAAGCATGGTGATGGCTGCATCATGTTATAGGTATGCTTGTCATTGATTGACAAGGGCGGCGCACATAGGGCAGCGCACAATTGGCCCAGCGCCATCTGGGTTTGGCTGGGGTAGGCCGTCATTGTAAATAAGAATTTGTTCTTAACTGACTTGCCAAGTTAAATAAAAGGTTAAATAAAAGGACTAGGTAATTTGGGGGGGATAAAAAAATATTAATGATTAGAGCCAAGCACAGGCAAAATCCCAGAGGAAAACCTGGTTCAGTCTGCTTTCCAACAGACACTGGGAGAAAAATTCACCTTTCAGCAGGACAATAACCTAAACGCAAGGCCGAAAATACACTGAAGTTGCTTACCAAGACGACATTGAATGTTCCTGAGTGTTTTGACTTATATCAGCTTGAAAATCTATGACAAGACTTGATCAACAACCAACTTGACAGAGCTTGAGGAATTATAAAAACAAAGTGAAAATATCGTACAATCCAGGTGTGGAAAGTTCGTTGAGACTTACCCAGAAAGACTTACAGCTGTAATCGCTGCCAAAAGTGATTCTAACGAATTGACACGGGGTTGAATACTTCAAATCAAAGTGTATTTGTCACGTGCGCCGAATACAACAGGTGTAGCTAGCAGGAATACAACCTTACAATGAATGTGCACCAGCTGTTGTTTACAAATATGCACATACCGCCCCCCCTCGTCTTACCGGAGTGTGCTGTTCTATCTAGCCAGTGCAGCGTATATCCTGCTAGCTGAATATCCATTTCATCATTCAGCCACAATTCCGTGACACATAAGATTTTACCGTTTTTGATGTCCCGTTCGGAGGATATTCGTAATCGTACCGCGTCTAATTTATTGTTCAATGATTGTACGTTGGCGAGTAATATTGACGGTAACGTCAGATTTCCCACTCGCCTTCTGCGGATCCTTACGAGGCACCCCACTCTGTGTCCTCTGTACCTGCGTCTCTTTCTCATGCCAATAATGGGGATATTGGCCTTGTCGGGTGTTCGCAGTTGTCTGTGCATCCTGCATGTTGAAGAAAAAAAATCTTTGTCTAATCCGAGGTGAGTGATCGCTGTCCTGATATCCAGAAACTCTTTTTTGCCGTAAGATACGGTGGCAGAAACATTATGTACAAAACAAGTTACAAATAACGCAAACCCCCCCCCCCCAAAAAAACATAGCAGCACAATTGGTTAGGCCCCCGTAAAACCGCTGCCATTTCTTCCGGTGCCAATACTTGTGGTAAATTACCTGTGGTAAATTAAATTGATTGCACATGATTTGGAAAGGCACACACCTGTCTATGTAAGGTTGAAGGAATTGTCCGTAGAGCTCCGAGACAGGTTTGTGTCAAGGCACAGCTCTAGGGAAGGGTACTAAAAATATCTGCAGGATTGAAGGTCCCCAAGAATACAATAGCCTCAATCATTCTTAAAATGGAAGAAGTTTGGAACCATCAAGATTCTCCCTAGAGCTGGCCGCCCAGCCAAACTGCGCAATAGGGGGCGACGGGCCTTGGTCAGGGAGGTGACCAAGAACCCAATGGTCACTCTGACAGAGCTCCAGAGTTCCTCTGTTGAGATGGGAGAACCTTACAGAAGGACAACCATCTCTGCAACACTCCACCAATCAGGCCTTTATGGTTAAAGGCACATGACAGCCTGCTTGGAGTTATCCAAAAGGCACCTTAAGGACTCTCAGACCATGAGAAACAAAATTCTCTGGTCTGATGAAACCAAGATTGAACTCTTTGGCCTGAATGCCAAGTGTCACGTCTGGAGGAAATCTGGCACCATCCCTACGGTGAAGTATGGTGGTGGCAGCATTATGCTGTGGGGATGTTTTTTCAGTGGCAGGGACTGGGAGACTGGTCAGGATCAATGGAAAGATGAAAAGAGAAAAGTACAGACAGATCCTTGATGAAAACCTGCTCCAGAGCGCTCAGGACCTCAGACTGAGGGTAAAGTCTCACCTCCCAACAGGACATCGACCCTAAGCACACAGCCAAGACAACGCATGAGTGGCTTCGAGGACAAGTCTCTGAATGTTCTTCAGTGACCGAACTTGAACCTGATCGATCATCTCTGGAGAGACCTGAGAATAGCTGTGCAGCGAAGCGTCCCCAGCCAACCTGACTGAGCTTGAGAGGATCTGCAGAAAAGACTGGGAGAAACTCCCAAAATACAGGTGTGCCAAGCATGTAGCGTCGTACCCAAGAAGACTTGAGGCTGTAATCGCTGCCAAAAGTGCTTCAACAAAGCAACAAGGGTCTGAATTCTTATGTAAATGTAATTTCCGTTTTTGATTTTTAATACATTTACAAACATTTCTAAAATCTGTTTTTGCTTGGTCATTATGGGGTATTGTGTGTAGATTGAGGGAAAACATTTATTTAATCCATTTTAGAATAAGGCTGTAATGTAACAAAATGCGGAAAAAGTAAAGGGGTCTGAATACTTTCCGAATGCACTGTATGTAATCAAGATATATTTCCTTTTTCATATACACTACCGTTCAAAAGTTTGGGGTCACTAAGAAATGTCCTTGTTTTTGAAAGAAAAGCAACTTTTGTCCATTAAAATAACATCAAATTGATCAGAAATACAGTGTAGACATGGTTAATGTTGTAAATGACTATTGTAGCTGGAAACGACAGATGTTTTATGCAATATCGACATAGGCGTACAGAGGCAAATTATTTGCAACCATAACTCCTGTGTTCCAATGGCATGTTGTGTTAGCTAATCCAAGTTTATCATTTTAAAAGGCTAATTGATCATTCGAAAAACCTTTTGCAATTATGTTAGCACGGCTGAAAACTGTTGTGTGATTAAAGAAGCAATAAAACTGGATTCTTTAGACTAGTTGAGTATCTGGAGCATCAGCATTTGTGGGTTCGATTACAGACTCAAAATGGCCAGAAACAAAGTCTTTCTTCTGAAACTCGTCAGTCTATTCTTGTTCTGAGAAATTAAGGCTATTCCATGCGAGAAATTGCCAAGAAACTCGTACAACACTGTGTATTACTCCCTTCACAGAACAGCGCAAACTGTCTCTAACCAGATTTGAAAGGAGTTGGAGGCCCCGGTGCACAACTGAGCAAGAGGACAAGTACATTAGTGTCTAGTTTGATAAACAGACACCTCACAAGTCCTCAACTGGCAGATTCATTAAATAGTACCCACAAAAAAACAGTCTCAACGTCAACAGTAAAGATGTGACTCCAGGATTTTGGCCTTCTACGCAGAGTTGCAAAGAAAAAGCCATTTCTCAGACTGACCAATAAAAATAAAAGATTAAGATGGGCAAAAGAACACAGACACTGAACAGAGGAACTCTGCCTAGAAGGCCAGCATCCCGGAGTCACCTCTTCATTGTTGACGTTGAGACAATAGTCATTTACAACATTAACAATGTCTACACTGTAGTTCTGATCAATTTGATGTTATTTTAATGCTTTAATTGCTCTTCTTTAAAAAACAAGGACATTTCTAAGTTACCCCAAACTTTTATATATATATATATTTTTTTTACAAATGTTAGAATCTTTATTCCACGTTGAGAGTATTTTGTGTAGATAATTGACAAAAAAATTACAATACATTTTAATCCCACCTTGTAAGAACAAAATATGTCAAGGGGTGACAATAGTTTCTGAAGCCACTGTACATCATTTTTAAATGAAAGAAGGTGAAGGAAGAGTCTTGGTGGTTTCAAACTTCTTCCATTTAGAATGATGGAGGCCACTGTGTTCTCGGGGACCTTCAATGATGCAGACATTTTTTGGCAGCCTTCTCCAGATCTGTGCGAGACACAATCCTGTCTCGGAGCTTTACGGACAATTCCTTCGACCTCATGGCTTGGTTTTTGCTCTGACATGCACTGTCAACTGTGAGACCTTATTTGGACAGGTGTGCGCCTTTCCAAATAATGTCCAATCAATTGAATTGGAGTGTGACTGTTTGAGGTTGTGGACAGGTGTCTTTTATACTGATAACAAGTTCAAACAGGTGCCATTAATACAGGTAACGAGTGGAGGACAGAGGAGCCTCTTAAAGAAGAAGTTACAGGTCTGTGAGAGCGAGAAATCTTGCTTGTTTGTAGGTGACCAAATACTTATTTTCCACCATAATTTGCAAATAAATTCATTAAAAATCCTACAATGTGATTTTCTGGATTTTTTTTCTCATTTTGTCTGTCATAGTTGAAGTGTACCTATGATGAAAATTACAGGCCTCTCTCATCTTTTTAAGTGGGAGAACTTGCACAATTGGTGGCTGACTAAATACTTTTTTGCCCCACTGTAAATTAACTTAACGTGTGCTCATCTAACGAGTAGGGGTGGGTGAATAAAACTATAGAAAGTAATTAAAAAGCCAAACTGGTTCCTACATCAATACCGGTATATAGTAAAATAAAGTATACTGCCCAGCCCTAGAAAAATTCAGATAAAAAGTAGGGGGACAAAAACAAATTGCCCCCCCCCCTAATCTGATAGTGGTAGACGCACAGACGCGCACGCACGCTCAGTTCCATCAGTATCAGATAATAATTTAGAATGGAAAATGAATGTGTTCATTCAACATTTGTTAGTGCATTGCATCGATTCATTCCACTAATCAAATCCCTTCAAGCTAAAAGTATTGTATCGAAGCCCATGTATCTAGATGTGTATTGAATCATGCTTGTAAGCACATTCCTACTCACCACACTGCTGTGGTCCGAGTCGTCCCGTACTAGGACAGGCGAGTCGGGGGATGATTCGGGAGATACCTGAGGCTCTGCCTCCACTTCAGTCTCAGCCTTGGTCTCTCTCAGTTCCTCTATGGGTGCCGAATCTGTGGTCTGCTGGAGAGGCTCGTTAGGTGTCTGTTCCTCCTCTACGGTCCCTCCGTTCTGGGAGAACTCCTCATCTGGTTCCCCATTCCCATCCTCTGGAGGCTGGCTCTCTGACTGACCCTCTGTATCCTCAGAAAGTCTCTCCTGCTGGGCAGCCTTCAGGGCAGCCGAGAGCACCTGCACTTGGGCTGGGAGACACATACGGAAAGACAGACACAAATTCATGGTTTAATACACAGGTCAAATGTACAGACTATTAAAAGTGGAACTGACAGCGTTTTAACTACTTTGCAGATATGAGACAAACAGACAATCATAATATTAGGCAAAACTATAAAATTCCCAGTTTATGCTACAAAACCACCTTCATAACAGGTAATAAAATAGGTTATATATATTTGACAATTTCAAATGAGGTAAAATAATGCATTGTTGGCAGAATAGATGGATGCAGTTCAACGCATGATTAATATAGTTAATTTGCCAATACTTTTCTTGGTTGTCCAACAAATATTGCTATCAGGTTATAAATCACAGCTGGCCTAGTACATTTTTTGCTGCCTCCAGCCCTTCGGGATACACTGTTTTAGTTTCAATGACTCAATGTTTTGCACAAAAACGGACAAATGTAACTAAGGCTGGAAATGTCAATACAATCAAACTAGCAAGGGGAATGACCACAAGTTAATCATATGGCAAATAGGCTAGTTTAATCAATTTATGTATCTATTTATTTAGCAAGCTAGAAACACAGAGCCTAACGTTAGCTAGCTAAGCTAGCGAGTGGGTGAGTGGTTGACTTTATTTACATTTATCCCCCATATCGTTTATCTGTGGCTAAAGCTAGAGATGCAAGTGTTATTTGGTTAGCTGGTGTGACAACCCTCCCACTCTGTTAGCCAAATTCTCTCTTTGCTCTTGTTTTCCTTAATAGGATGTCGGTGGGCAGAGCTGAGAGGATCGTCAGCGAAATGGGACACACCTGGGCTCAGGTGTGCCGCGTGGATAAATACATCTATCCCCATTCATTGAGACACTCTCCACGCAGACACACTGTTATTTTTGGTTGTGGCAGTTTGTGGCTTGTTTGTTTTGGCACCTCACAACACCCCTCCTTATCACCAACTATGCATGTAACCACTCACTTACACTACTGATTACACACATTGTTAATTGTATGTAGTTTACTTCAGTTAATACATATTTTTGTTATTCCTTGATCTCCTTGTTGTCTCCCTCTGTGTTATGGGCTACGAGCCGGTTCGTGACAAGTGGGGGCTCGTCCGGGATTATAAGGTTGGTTCCTAGACATTTTGGTGGATAGTATTTTGTTGCATTATGATGGGTTAATGCTATTTGGGATGCGCATTGGTTGGTATTCACTGCATAGTCTTAAGTGTTCGGTATAGAGCCTTGGAGACATATCAGTGACTTTGGTAGTCCGGTGACATCATCAAATGGTGCGTTACATGAAAAAGTATGCCAGTAGGCCTAATACTAATGTTGTTAAGCTAACTGGTAAGTGTATTTTTGGGGGGAGAAAAACTGGAGTTAGGTGCTTTGTTTGCATCTTTTGTTAATTTGTTTTGAGTTGCGCTGTTTTGGTAGGCACAGTGTTGGTTGCCAATGTTAAACTTTCCACTGCGGTGGATGGCTGGTTGTGTGCTGCGTTGGAGAGTGTAACATTGGTTAGTTTCCAGGCCCCTGCCCAGGCTGGAAACTCTTGCTCTACCTGCTGTTGGGACATCGGTCCAAGGAGGTGAGTACAATCTGCTGTGTACCTCAGTGGGAGATTTGGGTAGCGTAGTGCCATTTACTACCCGGATCTAGAGCCTTACTTTTCCGCTGTTAGGCTTAGTGACAGGTTTCACTTTAGAATACGTTGGGCATGGTTATTTTATTTTTGTGTGGTGTCCGTGGACTGAGCAGTTGTCTCGGGGGCACATCTGTGGCTTGGGGGGAATCCGCCAGCGTGCTGTTTTTCCCCCCCATGCCAGCGGGGTACAGCGCGTAATTACCCACCACGAATCCGCACGAAGACTAGGGTTGAGTTATTGTAGGATTTGGGGAAGCTCCTTATGTATCATCTCTCTCCTGTGGTGCCCAGCGTGATTGGCGTTTCTCTTGTTGTGGTCTGGTCTGGTGTGCTCAGCGGAGGGGAAGAGCGAGATTATTTTTAGTAGTTACTTGTGACTATGGTATGGTGTCTAATGTAGACGAGTTAATTTGCGTTCCAACAGAGGAACTGTTAAAATAATGTACTAAAACAGCTGTTGAAGATCGCTGAACACTACCAGGTTGAAATTAGTGATAAACGTCTAAAAAAATTATGTTAGGTTGATATTGAAGGCCAATTTGATGGAGTGGGGCAGCCTCTGCCGAGGACACGCCACCTCACCGTTTTGTTAGAATGTCCCCTCCGACTGTTAGCCCTAGTAGTCTTTTGAACAGCAGAAAGAACTGCTTCTGTTACAGCTAGAGTATCAATGTGTTAAGCTGGAGCATGATAGTGAGCATGATCGTGTTAAGTATGAAAAGGAATTGGAATTTAAACAGGATTTGGAGTGTACTAAAATCAAGCTGCAACGAGCAGTTAGAATTGGTTAGGGAAAGAAAGCCCTCTGGAGAGTTTGCTCTGGGAAGGTGACCAAGATTTACCTAGGGGGTCGCTCCTCTCTCGGTAGTGCCCCGGACAATTTTCATAATGTTGTAAAGTTACGTTTGTTGCCAAAATTTTATAAAGGAACCTGAGATGTTATTTTCGTTGGTTGAGCGTGTTGCTGACGCTAGGAGTTGGCCTGATTCTGATCATACTTTAAATGTTACAGTGTGTTGACAGGTAAAGGGCAGGAATCAAATTCAGCTCTTGGTGTAGCCGACAGTATCAGCTATGATAAGGTTAAAATGGCTGTTACAGATTTATGAATTTGTTCCTGAGGCTTACCGTCAACGATATAAAACACACAAAAAATATGTTAGACTCATGTTGAGTTTGCGCGAGAGTTTTCAGTTTAATCGCTGGTGTTCTACCTCTGCGGTTATGACTTTCCAGGGGCTGTGTGATCTGATTATGCTAGAGCAATTTAAGGACAATCCCTGATCGTATAGCCACATACATTAATGAACGGAAAGTGAAGACCGTCTCTGAAGCTGCGGTTTTCTGCGGATGAGTATGTTTTGACTCACAAGTGACTTTGCAGAGCCCTGTATTTGGAGTGAGTGGTTTACAGGCAGAGATTCATTCCTCTAGGGTTGAGCCTGGCTCCTGTTGTAAAGCTGACTTCAGTCAAGTGTCACTACTGTCTAGGTTCAAGTCATTGGAAAAAACTAATAGCCTGTTCTCAGGGCTAAAGGTAAATTCAGTACTCGCGCTAACGTTAAACCTAAGCCTAGGGCGTTAGCAGCGCCTGTCACACATCAGTTCACTCCTGTCACTCGCATGCCCAGGTGCATGTGAAAGTACCAATTGACCCAGATTATTTACCTTTCATTACGGAGGGTTTTGTTTCTCTGTTAGGAAGTAACGAGCCAGTGTAGATCCTGAGGGACATCGCTGCTGAGACTGATTCGGGGAATAGTGTTTTAATTAGGGGAATTGGGTTGAACTGTCAGTTCCATTGCATAAACTGCTGTTGGATTCTGAACTGGTGAATGGCGAGGCTGTTGTAGGGGTGCGTCCTTCGTTGCCTGTTGAGGGTATCGACGTTATTCTTGGGAATATCTTGGCTGGTGAGCGTGTATGGCCTGACGTGTCTCCATCTCTAGTGGTTTCCGCTAAGCCGTCGTTTGTAGGGATTCCAGAAGAGCACGCAGAGTTTTCCCAGAGGTGTTCTCTGCGTGCGCGGTGACGCGTTCCATGAGCTGCGGCGACCTGGTGACGGAGACGGCTAATGATAATGTTAAAGAAATGACTGTGTACTGTATTACATTTCATTACAGTACAACGGTTTGATTTGTTTGATCTTAGCACTTTTTTCTTAGCTAGCTACATAGCCGTCTTTGTATCAAAGATAATTGTGTAGTTTAGAGTAATTATCTAGCCAGTTATCGAGGTTACCTAGCCAGCTCCACTTTCAAACAAAGTCAGCTAGCCAGCTATTTTCGTCGTCCTAACGTTGTCAACACTGCTAGCTAGCCAGCTAGCCAACTTCTACCGAAACATTACAACGGAACGATTTGATTAGTGTAGTGTTAGCTAGCTACATAGTTGTCTTTGCTGTCTTTGTATCTAAGATAATTGTGTAGTTTAGAGTAATTATCTAGCCAGTCATCGAGGCTACCTAGCCAGCAACACTTTCAAACAAAGTCAACAACGCAGCCACTGCTAGCTAGCCTACTTCACCAGCCAGCAGTACTGTATCATTTTAATCATTTTAGTCAATAAGATTTTTGCAACGTAAGCTTAATGTTCTGAACATTCGAGACGTGTAGTCCACTTGTCATTCCAATCTCCTTTGCATTAGCGTAGCCTCTTCTGTAGCCTGTCAACTATGTGTCTGTCTATCCCTGTTCTCTCCTCTCTGCACAGACCATACAAACGCTTCACACCGCGTGGCCGCTGCCACTCTAACCTGGTGGTCCCAGCGCGCACGACCCACGTGGAGTCCCAGGTCTCCGGCAGCCTCTGGAACTGCCGATCTGCGGCCAACAAGGCAGAGTTCATCTCAGCCTATGCTTCCATCCAGTCCCTCGACTTCTTGGCACTGACGGAAACATGGATTACCACAGATAACACTGCTACTCCTACTGCTCTCTCCTCGTCTGCCCACGTGTTCTCGCACACCCCGAGAGCTTCTGGTCAGCGGGGTGGTGGCACTGGGATCCTCATCTCTCCCAAGTGGACATTCTCTCTTTCTCCCCTGACCCATCTGTCTATCGCCTCCTTTGAATTCCATGCTGTCACAGTTACCAGCCCTTTCAAGCTTAACATCCTTATCATTTATCGCCCTCCAGGTTCCCTTGGAGAGTTCATCAATGAGCTTGACGCCTTGATAAGTTCCTTTCCTGAGGATGGCTCACCTCTCACAGTTCTGGGTGACTTTAACCTCCCCACGTCTACCTTTGACTCATTCCTCTCTGCCTCCTTCTTTCCACTCCTCTCCTCTTTTGACCTCACCCTCTCACCTTCCCCCCCTACTCACAAGGCAGGCAATACGCTTGACCTCATCTTTACTAGATGCTGTTCTTCCACTAATCTCATTGCAACTCCCCTCCAAGTCTCCGACCACTACCTTGTATCCTTTTCCCTCTCGCTCTCATCCAACACTTCCCACTCTGCCCCTACTCGGATGGTATCGCGCCGTCCCAACCTTCGCTCTCTCTCCCCCGCTACTCTCTCCTCTTCCATCCTATCATCTCTTCCCTCTGCTCAAACCTTCTCCAACCTATCTCCTGATTCTGCCTCCTCAACCCTCCTCTCCTCCCTTTCTGCATCCTTTGACTCTCTATGTCCCCTATCCTCCAGGCCGGCTCGGTCCTCCCCTCCTGCTCCGTGGCTCGACGACTCATTGCGAGCTCACAGAACAGGGCTCCGGGCAGCCGAGCGGAAATGGAGGAGAACTCGCCTCCCTGCGGACCTGGCATCCTTTCACTCCCTCCTCTCTACATTTTCCTCTTCTGTCTCTGCTGCTAAAGCCACTTTCTACCACTCTAAATTCCAAGCATCTGCCTCTAACCCTAGGAAGCTCTTTGCCACCTTCTCCTCCCTCCTGAATCCTCCTCCTCCCTCTCTGCGGATGACTTCGTCAACCATTTTGAAAAGAAGGTCGATGACATCCGATCCTCGTTTGCTAAGTCAAACGACACCGCTGGTTCTGCTCACACTGCCCTACCCTGTGCTTTGACCTCTTTCTCCCCTCTCTCTCCAGATGAAATCTCGCGTCTTGTGACGGCCGGCCGCCCAACAACCTGCCCGCTTGACCCTATCCCCTCCTCTCTTCTCCAGACCATTTCCGGAGACCTTCTCCCTTACCTCGCTCATCCTTGACCGCTGGCTACGTCCCTTCCGTCTTCAAGAGAGCGAGAGTTGCACCCCTTCTGAAAAAACCTACACTCGATCCCTCCGATGTCAACAACTACAGACCAGTATCCCTTCTTTCTTTTCTCTCCAAAACTCTTGAACGTGCCGTCCTTGGCCAGCTCTCCTGCTATCTCTCTCAGAATGACCTTCTTGATCCAAATCAGTCAGGTTTCAAGACTAGTCATTCAACTGAGACTGCTCTTCTCTGTGTCACGGAGGCGCTCCGCACTGCTAAAGCTAACTCACTCTCCTCTGCTTTCATCCTTCTAGACCTATCGGCTGCCTTTGATACTGTGAACCATCAGATCCTCCTCTCCACCCTCTCCGAGTTGGGCATCTCCGGCGCGGCCCACGCTTGGATTGCGTCCTACCTGACAGGTCGCTCCTACCAGGTGGCGTGGCGAGAATCTGTCTCCGCACCACGTGCTCTCACCACTGGTGTCCCCCAGGGCTCTGTTCTAGGCCCTCTCCTATTCTCGCTATACACCAAGTCACTTGGCTCTGTCATATCCTCACATGGTCTCTCCTATCATTGCTATGCAGACGACACACAATTCATCTTCTCCTTTCCCCCTTCTGATAACCAGGTGGCGAATCGCATCTCTGCATGTCTGGCAGACATATCAGTGTGGATGACGGATCACCACCTCAAGCTGAACCTCGGCAAGACGGAGCTGCTCTTCCTCCCGGGGAAGGACTGCCCGTTCCATGATCTCGCCATCACGGTTGACAACTCCATTGTGTCCTCCTCCCAGAGCGCTAAGAACCTTGGCGTGATCCTGGACAACACCCTGTCGTTCTCAACTAACATCAAGGCGGTGGCCCGTTCCTGTAGGTTCATGCTC
The DNA here is from genome assembly GCF_016432855.1 of Salvelinus namaycush. Classification (NCBI taxonomy): domain Eukaryota; kingdom Metazoa; phylum Chordata; class Actinopteri; order Salmoniformes; family Salmonidae; genus Salvelinus; species Salvelinus namaycush. Next base: position 53,024,756 of record NC_052308.1, on the reverse strand, counting down.
TACAACATTCGCAGAGTACGACCCTGCCTCACACAGGAAGCGGCGCAGGTCTTAATCCAGGCACTTGTCATCTCCCGTCTGGATTACTGCAACTCGCTGTTGGCTGGGCTCCCTGCCTGTGCCATTAAACCCCTACAACTCATCCAGAACGCCGCAGCCCGTCTGGTGTTCAACCTTCCCAAGTTCTCTCACGTCACCCCGCTCCTCCGCTCTCTCCACTGGCTTCCAGTTGAAGCTCGCATCCACTACAAGACCATGGTGCTTGCCTACGGAGCTGTGAGGGGAACGGCACCTCCGTACCTTCAGGCTCTGATCAGGCCCTACACCCAAACAAGGGCACTGCGTTCATCCACCTCTGGCCTGCTCGCCTCCCTACCTCTGAGGAAGTACAGTTCCCGCTCAGCCCAGTCAAAACTGTTCGCTGCTCTGGCACCCCAATGGCACCCCACCCTCACGACGCCAGGTCAGGGGAGTCAATCACCACCTTCCGGAGACACCTGAAACCCCACCTCTTTAAGGAATACCTAGGATAGGATAAAGTAATCCTTCTAACCCCCCCCCCCCCCCCCCCCCCCCCCCTTAAAAGATTTAGATGCACTATTGTAAAGTGGTTGTTCCACTGGATATCATAAGGTGAATGCACCAATTTGTAAGTCGCTCTGGATAAGAGCGTCTGCTAAATGACGTAAATGTAAATGAAATGTCACTACTTTCCCTGTGACCCTGTTATCTGTGCCCCGCTCCGATCTAATCAAGGAGCAATGGGCTGACCCCACATTAGAAGAGTTGTGTGACCAAATTGTGCCTGTGGAACAGTTGTCCTGATGAGAAAGTGGGTGCCTCATATTAGTTTTGTTGGCGGTTATTAGTCCGGTTGCTGTACAAGTTACGTTTTGTGAGTTGGTGTTAAACTTCCCACGGCGATACTGCTGGACATCTGGACGTGAGGATTAATAAAATGGGTAAACATAATCAAGCCGGTACCGGTGTTTCCTATTCCCGTACTCTTGAGTATCTGATTATTGACTGTGTTGGCCCTCTGTCTCACTCTAAGAATGGTAGTAGTTACCGGTTCACTTTGATGCGTCAGACCACTAGGTTTCCGGCTGCCTATCCTCTCTGGTCTCTTTAAGTCTGTGCTAAAAGCTTTGACTCAGTTACTCACTGTTTGGAATCCCTAAACTTATTCAAAGTGACCAATATTCTAATTTCACCTCTAATCTGTTTGGTCAGGTTCTCCAACAGCTCCATATTAAACACAATTTGTCTGGTGCCTATCACGTGCAGACTCAAGGAGCGCTGGAAGCCTTTGTTGAAAGTTTATTGTACAGAGATGGATAAGGATTGAGGGGTTGCCATGGTTACCGTTAGCCGCCAGGGAGGTTTCACAGGAGAGCACAGGTTTCAGTCCAAATGACTGGACATCGTGTGCGTGAGCTTCTGGCGGTGCTCCAGGATGACTGGAAGTCTCCCAAGCCACCTCAGTTCCTCTTATCTTATGCTTGTAATTTCCGGTGACGCTGCTGGTGAGATGGCTAAAGAGAAGCTATCATCTTCACAGGGGAGGATGAAAATAATATTTGATCGGCGAGCTGAGCCTCGTCCCTTTAGTCCAGGTTCTTGCTCTGCTGACAATTGTTGGTTCTCCTTTTCAAGACAATTTTCAAGGTCCATACATACGGTTGTGCGCCAGTGCACTGAGCAAAATCATCTAGTTGCCACTCTGGAACAGAGGAAAGGGCACCAACTGTGCCATGTAAATCTGCTAAAACCCTATTGCACACGTTCCTCTGGGTCTGAGGAGTGGGAATCCACAGAGGACAGTAAACCTGGTACTGTTACATCGCTGGGTTCTTCTCTGAAAAAGTCAGTCACTGGATGCTTTGGACAGCCTTCTCGCTCATCTACCTGCTGATAGGCGAGACGAGTTGGTCGTTCTGATTCTGAGTTTCAGTTTTCTGATACACCTAACTTAATAGAACACTATATTGACGTTGGGGATGCTGACCCCATCCGTCAGCGGTTCTATAGAGTTTCTTCAGAGAAACTGCATTGTCTTGATGCTGAGATCAGATACATGCTGGAGAGTGATATTGCAGAGCCTTCTTTCTCCAGCTGGGCGTCTCCCTGTATCTTGGTCAGTAAACCGGATGGGACAAACAGATGTTGTACGGATTATCGTAAGGTAAACAGTGTCACTAAGCCAGATTCATTTCCTCTTCCTCGGATGGAGGACTGCATTGATCAGGTCGGAGAAACAAAGTTTGAGCAAGTTTGACCTGTTAAAGATATACTTCTCCTTAATGCAACCGCTGTCAGATTTCAAAAAAGCTTTACAGCGAAAGCACACCATGGAATAATCTGAGTACAGCGCTCAGAGACCAAAACAAGCCATACAGATACCCGCCATGTTGGAGTAAACAGAAGTCAGAAATAGCATTATAAATATTCACTTACCTTTGATGATCTTCATCGGAATGCACTCCCAGGAATCCCAGTTCCACATTTTTTTTTAGTTTTGTTCGATAAAGTCCATCATTTATGTCCAAATACCCCCTTTTTGTTCGCACGTTTAGTTCACAAATCCAAATTCACAAGGCGCGAGCACTAGGTCCAGACAAAAAGTCAAAACAGTTCCATTACAGTTCGTAGAAACATGTCAAACGATGTATATAATCAATCTTTAGGATGTTTTTATCATAAATCTTCAATAATGTTCCAACCGGACAATTCCTTTGTCTTTAGAAATTAAAGGGAACGCAGCTCGTTCTCACGGCTGCGCGCGAGACTTAGCTCATGGCATTCTGCCAGACCCCTTAGTCAAACAGCTCTTATTCGCTCCCCCTTCACAGTAGAAGCCTGAAACAAGGTTCTAAAGACTGTTGACATCTAGTGGAAGCCTTAGGAAGTGCAATCGGACCAAATTTACACTATCTTGGATAGGCAAAGACTTGAAAACCTACAAACCTCAGATTTCCCACTTCCTGGTTGGATTTCTTCTCAGGTTTTTGCCTGCCATATGAGTTCTGTTATACTCACAGACATCATTCAAACCATTTTAGAAACTTCAGTGTTTTCTATCCAAATCTACTAATAATATGCATATCTTAGCTTCTGGGCCTGAGTAGCAGGCAGCTTACTCTGGGCACCTTATTCATCCACGCTACTCAATACTGCCCCCCAGCCATAAGAAGTTAAAGGGCTATTGGCAGGTGCCACTGATGAGTAGGCACGTGAAATCTCTACCTTTACTACCCCCTCCAGTCTGTACTCCTATTCAGTTATGAGTTTTGGCCTGCGTAATGCATATGCCTCTTTTCAACACCTTATAAATAGGGTTGTCTGGTCGGTTGTGCTGGTTTCTGGACTATATAATGGTTTATGCAGATAGCTGGGAGAAGCATCTGTCCCGTATTCAAGCCTTGTTCGACTGCCTGGCTGCGGGTCGCCTCACTATCGATCTGGCTAAATGTGAGTTTGCTCAGGCAACCGTTACGTACCTTGGTAAGGTGGTTGGGCAGGGTGAAGTGCATTCTGTTTGGGCTAAAATGGTAGCTATTGATGCTTTTCCGCCACCAACTACTAAAAAGGAACTGATGCGTTTCTTGGGAATGATTGGTTATTACCGTAGTTTCTGTAGGAACTTCTCTACCGTAGGTTTCAACAAATCTGTCAGGGGAGCGACTAATGCGGTTTACATCTGGTCTCCCCTCTGTCAACAGGCTTTTGAGGATGCAAAGAGGTTGCTTATCTCAACTCCGGTGCTGGCTGCGCCTTGCATGGATTTGTCATTCACCTTGCAGGTGGATGCGAGTCACGTGGGGGCAGGTGCAGTCCTGCTGCAAGCAGATATGTCTGGTGTTGCGAGGCCTGTTAGTTTGTTTTCCAAGAAGTTTAACCATTATTAGCAGAACTACTTTGTGGTGGAAAAAGTGCTAGCACTTATATGGGCGCTACAACACGGAGGTGTACTTCAGCTCGGGTGTAGTACCTATTGTGGTCTACACCGACCATAACCCTCTTACCTTGAGGTCTATGATGTGTCCTAACCAGAGGAAAAGGAGATGGAATGCCTGTAAAAACAAACACCATCTCGATGTGCAGGGGGTCTGATAATGTCTTTGCTGACTCGCTCTCTCGTGCGCCCTGTTCCTGAACGCATCTGGTCCTATTGATCAGTGGACACGCATTCTCATATGCGTGGTCCCCGAGCACGTGTGTCGTCCACATGACAGACCACTGTTTATTTTTGTATTTTTTATTGTCCTGTTGCCTGCTGTCCTCGTTCTTCTTTACTCTTAAAGATTGCTTCCTGTGTGCAAAGGTTGCTGAGGTCTGGAGAGGACGAGGTTGGCTGGGGCAGTGGGATAGTGTTAGCCAGGGCAGTATTTTGTTTGTTTGTCTTGCTTTCCTTATTAGAATGTTGGTGGGCGGAGCTGGGAGGGTCGTCAGCGAAATGGGACACCTGGGCGCAGGTGTGTTCCGGGGACAAGTACACCTTTCCCCCATTCATTGAGGAAACTCTCCATGCAGACACTTATTTTTGGTTGTGGCAGTTTGTGGCTTGTTTTGGCACCTCAACACCCCTCACCAACTATGCACACAACCACTCACTTACACTACACACACCATTGTTTAATTGTATATAGTTTACTTTAGTTAATGTTTTATTCCTTGATCTCCACATTGTCTCTCTTTGTTACGGGCTATGACCCGGTTCGTTACACTAGCAAGAAATGTGAATCACTTAGCTAGCTAGCTATGCTAAACTTGGACTGTTATCCACAGTAACATATCTCTTAATTGTCAATCAAATGTATTTGGCATCGATCAAATGGGAGGGTAGGCTGGCAAGTTCTCATTCAGTTGTCAAAATGTGGCTTGGGACAAGTATGCATTAGCAGGCAAGCTGCAGAAGGGCGAGCAGGCTACTTTCCCCCAACTTTATCAGTCCAATTTTGACAGCCAACTATAAGCTAAAAAAGGTTTTAGGGTTCATCTACTGTTCACTCTACTGATTTTAGCTCATCTCGCTCTGGCTAACACTTATCAACTTCCGGATTTGTCTCTGTGCTGCTGTGTTGTGACTTGGCTATCTGCCAAACTTTTCGGTTTTTAATTTTAAATAGATTTACCAACGTCTTAGTTTTTTTCCTTAGCACAATTTTTTTTATTCAACTTTTTCACCTCGGACGCTTTATCTGGACATGGTTCTACAGGACCTCCACCAGCCGAAAAAGTTAAATAGTAACATTAACATCTAATTGCAGTCGCTGTACTCGTAACATACATGAGAACTATCACCTTACAGTGAGGATAGTCGTGTTGCAAGCACAACTTCAGATGCAATCGTTAGTCAAGGGCAATTTAAGTGTAGGAAAGGATGAAACAGTATCTGTGCCACCAGTAAGTACAGACAGTAGTATAAATCCCCTGTAAAGTCTCTGTAGCCGGACAATTATCTCAAGGCTTCTGGAAAGAAATGCTTTTGGCATGCTCAACCGGTGTCGCTCATTTAGCCGATAAACTTTCAAACAGGTTCTCCCCACTTAGCAACGATTCAGAGGCCGAGCCTTCTCAGGCCTCCCACCTTTAGCTCTGACAAATTGAAAACCCTAGTCATTGGTGACTCCATTACCCGCAATATTAGACTTAAAAATAATCATCCAGCGATCATACACATTGTGCAGGGCTACCAACGTAAAGGCTAACCCCAAGATGGTGCTGGCTAAGGCTAAAACAGGCAAGTGTAGAGAGTATAGAGATATTGTTTTCCAAGTCTGCACCAACGATGTTAGGATGAAACAGTCAGAGGTCACCAAGCGCAACATAGCTCTAGCGTGTAAATTAGCTAGAAAGATGTCGAGTAATTGTCTCTGGTCCCCTCCCAGTTAGGGGGAGTGATGAGCTTTACATCAGAGTCTCAACTCAATAGCTGGTTAAACTGTTTTCTGCCCCTCCCAAAAATATAGAATATGTAGATAATTGGCCCCCTTTCTAGGACTCACCCACAAACAGGACCTGGCATACTGAGGAGTGACGGACTCCATCCTAGCTGGAGGGGTGCTCTCATCTTATCTATGAACATAGACAGGTCTCTAACTCCTCTAGCTCCACAATGAGAGGCTGCAGGCTGTTAGCCAGCCAGCTTAGTGGAGTCTGCCACTAGCACAGTCAGTGTAGTCAGCGCAGCTGACCATTGAGACCGCGTCTGTGGCTTGATCTAGGTTGAGCAAAAATAAACATGACGGTGTTTGCCTTAGCAATCTCACTGGAATAAAATACCTCCATTCCTGTCATTATTGAAAGAGTGTGATCGCACATCTCAAAATAGGGCTACTTAATGTTCGATCCCTCACTTCCAAGGCAGTCAGTCACTTAACTAATCATAAACTTGATGTGATTGGCCTCACTGAAACATGGCTCAAACCTGATGAATTTACTGTGTTAAATGAGGCCTCTCCTCCTGGTTACACTAGTGACCATCCCCCGCGCATCACGCAAAGGCGGATGTGTTGCACATTTTAATTTACCCCTTCAAAGAACACTGCGTTTTCGTCTTGAGCTTCTAGTCAAACTACGCAGCCTACTTAATCACTTTTTATAGCTACTGTTTACAGGCCTCCTGGGCCGTATACATCGTTCCACACTGAGTTCCCTGAACTGCTAATCGAATGATGATGGCAGGCCCGTATGGCTTATTTGCATATAGGTCTGTGTCTGAGTCCGGTCCTGGTTTTTATTTACTGCAGTGTCTATCAACTGTCCAAACGCACGGCCGCTCTCCCACTCTATTGCTATATAATTTTCACAAATGCCTTACTCTACGTCATTTCCAAACAATTGATGATAGTATGAAAACCTGAAAATGTCAATATTTAAGTGCTTGCTTCAAATTATTTAAAGGTGTCATTCTTCCTGGGGGTGTATATGATTTTATGTTGCTAAATTGCTGTCAGTTCCACTAAGTTCACGGAGTCAAATAATGCTGTGATGGTTGGATGATATCCAGCCCATTGTGTCACCATAAAACACTTTGTTCTAAATTATTGCACCAATTATAATGGGAAAATAACTTTATTAAAACCTTTGAGATGCTTTCCTCAACCCTCACCTTGTGCATCGGGGTCATCCATGTGGGGCTGGAGGCAGTCCAACACCTTCTGGATCTGAGAGCTGGTGACTGGCTGCAGACTAGCCATCTCCTCCTTTGCCTCCATCTCCCCGTCATCTAGCACCACCATCTCCTCCTTCTCTCCCTCTTTTATTCCCCCCGTCTGGTTCTGCAGAGGAACCTGGTCCTTCAGCATCTCCAGCTCCTCGCTGATATCCGGTAACGGAGGCCTCCAGTAGTGGAAAGAGTTAAAATTCTCGTCCGTTTGTTCCGTCTCCTCATTGTTTGTGGGATGGTTGTTGTTGCGTTCCTGGCCTTCGTGTCGGTCTCGGGGAGTGTGTGTGGAGTCGCTGCCGCGGTCTCCGCCAGACATGCATTCTAGAGTTGGGGTGGAGCGGCCATCTTGGTTGATGGGTGGGTGCGAGGGTCTCTCTGTGGGGCCGTTGAAGGAGCAGCGCATGGAGGACTCGATACTGAGGGAGGAATCTCTGCAACAGAGAGCCAACCAGAGAGACCCCTTTATTTCCCTTTTCAATTACAAACATTGTTTTATATATTTAAAAAAAAAAATCACAATGAGTTTTGTTACATTTGACTAATATGGTTCATTTTGAATATTGTTTTTGGACCCCGAGTCAAACGGTGACAGTGTGTGGGTCCTAACCTGTCAAAGGGACACCTGGGGACCTCCAGTAGTGTGCCGTCCTCTTTGAAGTAGAGGCCTGTGCTGGAGGGGTTGGCAAAGGTGGAGATGAAGCGTCCCAGAGACTGAAAGGCAGCCTGGCGCACCTGGAGGGTCAAGAGAGTATGTTTACCACATCATTGAATAAAACATAGTAACACACACATAATTAATATGCATCTCTATGATGTTCACCATCAATTCATTATCAAGAGATTTACTTATCATTGTAATTAAGGCCATTCTCGCAGAAAATATGTTTCATACAAACATCACCAGAATAGTATGGTGTTTATATGTGTGCGTCTGGCGTAGGCTCTTACCCAGCGAGACTGGTCACTGATGAGGCTGATGAAGAGGGGGGACAGTTTGGTGCGTCGCACTCCTGGGGAGGTGGAGTTGGAGACGATCATGAAGCACTCTGCACACGCCTTCCGGATGCCCCACAGGCTATCCGAGCACAGGTCAAAGAATTTGGACATCTGGTGACAGAAGATAATGATTACCAGGGATGTATTCATTAGTGGAGACTGTAGCAAACAAGTTTCTCATCTGTCAAATTCAGGTAGATCCCGCCCCGTTTCATCCAGTTGGCTTTCATTTGGCTCTTAATGAATATACCCCAGTTCCCTAACTACATGATTGTGTTCATTAGGTACGAAATGGAAGAAAACAATCCTAAACGGAGCGAAATTCAAAGATATTTTAGCTGTTAACGTTTTGCTACGATGTGTCCCAATGAACATATGTTAAAGGAAAACTCTTGGTATTTGTTTCATTAGCCAATTGTTAACATAAGAAAAACATTTTGGGACTAGGGTCAACAATGGGCTAATGAAACAAATACCAAAATAGTTTTGGGGTGGAATTTTCCTTTAAGGAATGTGAAAAACACAATGGTGGTTAAAACCACCAGTCATTTACGACCAATACCACAACAGTATGTTGTGTAATGATAGACATGTACATATCTTTGAGATTGTGAGGAGGAAATAAACATTCTAGTGAAATATTTTTCAAATGTTTCTCACCAGTAGTTTCTCTGTGGCATCCTGACCCACAATGGAACAGAACTCTCCGAAATTGGCTGCACAAACCTGAAGGAAAAGAGTAAAAAAAATATATATATTTTTAAAGTTGTTCATGTAACCTTTTGTGGCTCACAAATTCTGGAGTACCAGACATTTTTTGATGAACGTTTTATCCAATAAAATGTTTATGCATGTCAGTCTTACAGACTACTTATTCCAATACAACAGTACAAAGTGGGCATCATTGGGACACAGTCTTTGAGGCACATTACAGGCATCACAAACTCAGGGAAATCCACAGGGGTTCAAATAAAATCCTCCCTTTCCAACTCCCAAATACACCTTCCCAACTGGCACCAACTTCACGAGAGGATTAAAATTCCAAAACAGAAAACAACATTACTGTAGGCCTTCATACTGAATCACAAAACACATTCTTGGGCAACTGCAATGATTCAGTTTGTGAAAATGTTGGATGAATCGAGATGGGAAACACAATCCTTTAGCGACTACCATAAACAGTGTGCAATGTTTATTGTCAAAAGTGTGATCTAATGTGGGAGCATGTTTTCTGCGGGTTCAAGTTGGATACAGAGAAGTGTGTGTGTGTGTTCACCTTGCGGACTTGGAAGAGCCTGGCATCACTGCACAGTTCACAGAAGCGCAGCAGCAGCAGGTGCTCCACTGTGTCTTTGCTCAGCATGGTTACCAGCTTACACATGATCTACAGAACAAGGAGAAAGAAGAGGACACGGGAATCAATGCTATTGTAACGGAATCCACGGGGGCTCGAGGATTAAGTTTTCCCTAGGTACAGATCTAGGATCAGTTTCCCTTCCCCAATCCTAACCTTAACCATTAGTGGGAAAAATTCTAAAACTGACCAAAGATCAGCATCTAGTGTCAACTTCACCCTACGGTTCTAAGCACAAAGGATGCACATTGCTTGGTTAAAAAAAAAACACTATTGCACTTGTCAAGGTTACAAAAAAATAAAACCCTCTATAACACATATGGTACTGCTAGTGACCATAGATTAATGCAGACTTGTCTAGCCACTGCCCATCCACTGCAGCTGTATTGATCTCATATTGACCTAAATATTTTGGCTAGGGTCCACGAACAACTATCCTTTTTCTTGAGATCAGCCTATATCCTTTTTGTTTGACATTTGTTTTTGGTATTATGGCTCAGAACCACTAATCTTTCATCTTTATACCCTGTATGTCTTTTTGCCCTGTATATCTTTATCAAAGTTGGGGGAAAAACACACACTTAAAGAAAAACATGGTAACAGACTACAGGACACAAAGACAAACAGGGATTACAAACAATGACCAATGGATACTGGCAAGATTAGTGGTTCTGGTTTCTCTCCGAGTGCATTTTACATTACATTTAATTAAAGTAAATTAAAGTAAATTCTGCATTTCTTCAGTTTTAGTGAACTAAATCAAAATGTGAGCTTGAATCAATAAACCCAAAGCAATCTTATCTTACCGCGACAGCCTCTATCTTGTAGTCATCGTCGCTGCTGGGTTCGGTGAGGTCTAGTAAAACAGGACACACTTTGGTCTCCATGTCGCCCTTGCAGATGAGCCCCTGCTCTAACAGCACTAGCAGGGCCGCCTGACTGGTCTTCCGCACCTTAGGGAAAAGACGACATCTGTCAGTACTGACATCTTTACAATACAGTGTTTGTTTAGCCTGGAAATCCAGACTGATTACAGCTCCGGGCTAGCGGTTATTGTACTCCACACATTTGTTTCTTGGCTTGGACTGTATGCAGATTTTCATATTGTCATTCCGTCGTTCTCTTATCCCAGCATTTACGGTATTACCGGCATAGCACACAAGGGGAGCTAAAACACAAAGACCATTGGGCCTCTATTACTATAATGCTAACAAAATTAGCACAAACTAATAGCAAAATGACAGACACTGTTAGCTAAATGCTAACAAGTTAAAACGAACATGGACTACACTGAACAAAAATATCAAGTGTTGGTCCCATGTTTCATGAGCGGAACGAAAAGATGCCAGAAATTCTCCATACGCACAAAAAGCTTATTTCTCTCAAATGTTGTGCACAAATTTGTTTACATCCCTGTTAGTGAACATTACTCCTTTGCCAAGTTAATCCATCCACCTGACAGGTGTGGCATATCAAGAAGCTGATTAAACAGCATGATCATTACACACTCTTGTGCTGGGGACAATAAACAGCCACTCTAAAATGTGCAGTTGTCACACAACAATGCCAAAGATGTCTCAAGTTTTGAGGGAGTGTGCAATTGACATGCTGACTGCAGTAATGGCCACCAGAGCTGTTGCCAGAGAATTGAACATTCATTTCTCTACCATAAGCCTCCTCCAACATCATTTTAGATTATTTGGCAGTACATCCAACCGGCCTCACAACAGCAGACCCTGTGTATGGCGTCGTGTGGGTGAGTGTTTTGCTGATATCAACGTTGTGAACAGAGTGCTCCATGGTGGCGTTGGGGTTATGGTATGGGCAGGCATAAGCTACGGACAACGAACACAAATGCATTTTATCGATGTCAATTTGAATGCACAGAAATACCGTGACGAGATCCTGAGGCCCTTTACTTTTAAGGTATCTGTGACCAACAGATTATATCAAAGTTAATTTGTCACGTGCGCTGAATACAACAGTGAAATGCTTATTTACAGGCTCTAACCAATAGTGCAAAAAAGGTATTAGGTGCAGATGCAGATCTGTATTCCCAGTCATGTGAAATCCATAGATTAGGGCCTTATGAATGTATTTCATTTTGACTGATTTTCTCATATGAACTGTAATTCTATAATATCTTTGATATTCTTGCATGTTGCGTTTAACTTGTTGAATTACATTTAGGCCTAACAATCAACTTTTATAATCCAAAGGCACAAATGACAGGCACAGTGTTTCAGAAGTGTCTTAACTGCTTAAGATAATATCAACATTTCGTTGTGATCCATTGTTTGCAGTTAGAGTGGGAGTCATTTGTTCCTACCTGGTTATTGGGGTCTGTGAGATAGCGCACCACGATGGGCACTAGGTATCTGGAGAAGGCTGCTGGGAAGTTGGGCTGGCTCTCGTGCAGGAACATGGCAATGTTGGGAACCTGCTCCATCAGCTCGGCACGCACTGTGGGCTCTGAGGACACGCACATGCACGAAGATGACACAGACACAGGGAGATGATGGTCACAAACATGCATAAAAAAGTCCTAACAATACAATTTATTTTGTATTGGGGGTTTGGGGTCAATTGCACATAAATGTCAATTTGGGGATCAATTCAGACATGTAAATGTCAATTCAATGATTCAATTGCACTCCAATTGATAGCTACCCTTCCATGTCCAATTCCAGTGACCGCAATAGGAATGGAATTGACCCCAATCTCACAAACAAATTACATAATTGTAAAATAATGAGACAATATAATATAGGGGACAGAAAAAAAATAACATCTACCTCCGTCTTCTGACATTCGGGCAACTGTCTCCATGACACTAATAAAGTCATTCTCATTGTCACTGAACTCTCGAAGCACATCAAGCAGCCCGCGTGCCACGATCTGCCTAGAAAGCAACACAAGCCCCAAGTTAATATCTGTGCCAACATCTAGCCAAAGCAGCATAATGGCCCGTAACTGACGAACTTGGAAATCACCCGACTGAGGACTTGAACTCAACAAGCAGAGCATGAAAACAGCCTTTTCCATGAGTTGAATTCAACTGGGGGCAATGGAGGGCTGTTGATGGGGTGCTGTTAAAGGTTTGCAGAGGCGATGTGCACAAGCTATGCCAAAAGCACACACTGAGGTCTTTAAAACCACTGAGGGCATCTGGCAAGCTTTTATCTTTCATTGGGCAGAAAGCAAGAACCCACATCAGAAACACTTAGGTCAAACCAGGCCCGTCTTAACAAGAGTGGTTCCTAACAAGTTCATGTCTTGACGCAGTGTGAGTGAGAGACCTGGCAGTACTGAATGCCCGGCCTTCACTCAGCCCATTCACTAACGCCCCGACATAATTTGTTACATTCTCGCCATGCCAAGCCATGAGCCCAGGTCTGTTGAATTCACAAGAACACATAGAACCAGAACTTTTCAATCAACACTGTATTGCGGTCAAACATTGCAAAAACAAATGGCAGTCATCTTGAACATCACATTATCTCTAAATATTTCCTATTGCTTCCCTGTGGCATGTATCCAAGTGCGTCATCATATTCAGTCTTACCTGTTGAAGACGTTTTCACTGAAGGCATATTTTTCTAGTCTCCCCAGGGGGGTGAGATTGTCCTGCCCGGCATCCAGGAAAGCTGTGATCCGAATTCCGTCACACTCTGATCCATAGTCATCGAACCCAACTGTCCAGGAGAAAAATCACAAATTCAGAATCAATCAATCAGAATTGTTCAAGATGAAGTTAGTGAGTGAGGAGACGAGGTAAGTAAGCACTTTAATTTCAACAAGGAACCACTGCTGTCAAAATAAGCTCAGTGTTGCAATTATCATATTGGTATAAGTGAGATTTGAAGTGATCCGGGCACAAGTATTAAGACTTTTAACCTGAGTAAGCAAGTGAAAAAGTGACCGCTGTCTGTTTCAGTTATAAAATTGGCTATGTGATAGCCTTGCATAAGGGGGCCTAGTATGTTGTTTAATTGCCCTAAACAAGAGGGATATATGGTCTATATTGCTAATAATAGCTTGCCTGAACCCAGGGGGAGGCATCTGACATATAATGTTAGGGGGTGACTGTTAACAGTGTTACACTTCATGTGGATGAACAGGGTCAACCAGAAACGGCAGGCTCCCTAAAAGCTTCAAACAGTGGAAGGTGTCAGAAAAGCCTGCAACATATGTTTCCTAGTCTCAGTAACTCTTTCTACATGAACTACACAATAATTGAACATGGCGTTTGAAACATATTGATGGAGGGGGAATACTCACAGTCATCCAAATCATCATGACCATCTTCAAAATATAAAGACAGACCTGCAAAATGGAATGGTGTAGAGTACTGATTTTACAAACATGTTATCAACATACCGTTAGTAATTATATAGTTACATCGCTCCCTGGGGATCAGAGGGTTGGCTAATACGTCAACTGTTACTATGTAGGAGAAAATGGCCAAGTGCCTCAATGATCTAACGTTAGCTAGCTAGTTAATACATTTTATTTGGTTGAAGCCAGGGAGACATCTAGCTAGCTAGCTTTAGCCTAATCCAGTGGTAACAAGTAAGACCACAGAGTGCAGTGGCTAGCTGCCTATGTTTACAAAATATAACATAGGGACATTTCTGGGCTAATTCTATAACGAAACTAAAAAACAAATCCTTCCCATAACAACTCTTGTTTATGCTGTTTCAGCCAAGGAAATGATCGAACAAACGTTAACATTGCTAGCAAGCTAACGTTACTGTATATAAGGTTGCCAAATCACAAGGTAACTTGCTAGCTAACGCTACTATACGTCTTTGTTTTGGTTTTGAGCAGGATTTGGTATGCAAAGATATCGGCGTAGAGAGGCTAGCTTGCTAGGTCAACCGGCTAACGTAGCTAACTAGCTTAGGCATGAAAGCAAGTCGACCTGACATATTTAACTAAGGTTAGCTAGCATTGGCTACCTACCTAGTAGCTAGACCTAATACAAAATACATTATAGCTACAACCAATACATAGGAACAACATTTGTAGTGTCAGTGTTGTCAACAACAAGCATATAGTTAGAAATACTAGAACAGCAAAGTTAGCCGACATTAGCTAACAGTTAGCTATAGCTAACGAGTTAGCCTTTTCGCTTGAAAACCCAGCTTGCTGCCAAGGTATTGTAATCGATTGAAAAGAACACACAAAACCAGAAATGACATGCCAATACATGAAACTTTTCATAAAATACTTATTTTTACAACAGCTATTTTGTTAAAGTTTCGAATATGTTATTATGATAGCCACATTACCTGCCATCTTGATTATCTGCTCGACGAGCTACCGTGTGGGCTGTCACTCAACGTAAGCAAAACTACTTCCTGAAAGTACTTCCTGATGTTGTTTTTTTACGTGTGTTAATCAACAATAATTTAATTTGTGATGGAATCTACTTCATGATTATTGCAACGAACATAATAGCTTCATTGCTATATTTCCAAACCAAAAATAAACAAATGTCACGTGACACATTGGATCGTAGTTCAAGATGGAGTCGATGCGCTACTATTTTATAGCTTCTTAGCTACAGTAATCAACATATGGCAAATTATATCAATTAGTTTTTACGTTCAGAAGTTGAGGACTTACTTTGTATTTGTTTCTTTTCGAGCGGTATGTTATTTGATGAAGATAAGTTATTTGCTAGAAATGTGTCAGTAACTGAAACATCTGCTAGCTAGCAATCAGTCACGTGGTTGGAATGTTCATTAACGTTCAATTAATTTGGAGATCGATATGGCTCAGAGAGAGTTAAAAATGTGCCTTCCTGGGGTAAGCCAATCTTATTTGTATTCATGTGACTGAACTATCGATTCTCTGTTCAGTCAGATTGCAATATGTCTTACGAGCAGTAGTAGTTCCTGGTTTGGGGATTTCGTCATTGATTATTTGGACTAATAAGGATTGGGCTAAGGCGCATCTTCAGTGGGGTTTTAAGGCGGTGCGTGAACTGGTGCGGTGATTTTCAAATGCATGTGTGGATCACAGGAGGTTGGTGGAACCTTTATCGGGGAGGACGGGCTCGTGGTAATGGCTGTAGTGGAACGCTATCAAATACATGTTTGATGCCATTCAATTCGCGCCATTCCAGCCATTATTATGAGCTGTCCTCCCCTCAGCAGCCTCCTGTGATGTGGATGATAAACAGATTCCATAACCAAAAGTAAAAATTGTCTGTATCATAAAAATTCATGAAAACAAAAATGTGCTTTTTGATAAACATGGGTAAAATTAGTGGATGGAAAGGGTTTGGCCTAGAGTTTGCATTTGCAAGGGAGGAGACTTTGCTTCCTTCCTTTGAACAAAGGTAAACATAATAGAGCTCTCCAGCTTGTAGTCCCAAAAACTTGAAATGACTTCCCGCTGGTTCGTTTAGCCATTATAATGGGGAAAATTAATGGGGAAAGAATAGGGTTTTGGGTTAAACACCGAAAATAAGTTATGAGATTAAAACAGGCTTAGGAGATCTTATACATTTTGTTCTGTAAGATAATATCATTCAGTTAACATGACCTTTATGAATTATGAAGCCTTTATGAGCTTTTTTAAAAATTATTACATAAATTCTTCAAAATTCACATTGAAGTTAGCTGATGAAGATTATCTCATGGAACAAAACGTATACGATCTCCTACGCCTGTGTTTACCACAGACCTTATTTTCGAAGTTTTTCCAAAAATGCCATTATTGTCCCCGTAGGCTTTGTGAAATGAACCCTGACGGAGTTGGTGCCCAAAAAAAGGATGCCATTACTATTTCTCTCTATTGTTAACAGCATTCCCCCCAGTAGTAAAACAGGAAATAACAAACTTTGGCAAGATAATTTTACCTTTGGGTAACCGAGATTACAGTATGTCAAGTGACAAGTGACAGAAGCCTCCATCTTGCTTGCTAAAAGTTTTGTGCACTAAATTGAACTCACTTTACTTTGAAACTGACTGAAGTGTCTCAAATAAAGGCTTTATGTTCAAGTAGAAGTCATGAAATATTTAAAATAATTCTGTCAAAATAGACTCCTTTGCACACTCTTGGAATTCTCTCAACCAGGTTCACCTGGAATGCTTTTCCAAACTTCTTCCATTTAGAATGATGGAGGCCTCTGTGTTCTTGGGGACCTTCAATGCTGCAGAAATGTGTTGGTACCCTTCCCCAGATCTGTGCCTCGACACAATCCTGTCCCGGGGGGCTCTACGGACAATTACTTCGACCTCATGGCTTGGTTTTTGCTCTGACATGCACTGTCAACTGTGGGACCTTATATAGACAAGTGTGTGCCTTTCCAAATCATGTCCAATCAATTGTATTTACCACAGGTGGACTCCAAGTTGTAGAAACATCTCAAGGATGATCAATGAAAACAGGATGCACCTGAGCTCAATTTTGAGTCTCATGGCAAAGGGTCTGAATACTTATGTAAATAAGGTATTTTTGTTTTTTTTAGTTTGCAAACATTTCTAAAAACCTATTTTCGTTTCTCATTATGGGGTATTGTGTGTAGATTGCTGAGGTTTTTAAATTATCTTTAGAATAAGACTGTAACGTAACAAAATGTGGATAAAATCAAGGGTTCTGAATACTTTCCGAAGGCACTGTATTGGCAATATACCACAAACACCGATGTGCCTTATTGCTATTATAAACTGGTTACCAATGAAATTAGAGCAGTAAAAATACATGGATCAAAGAGATCCCCCTCTCTCCCACCAGAGAGGAAGAGAGGGAGTGGGATGTTTCTAGGACTTTAATGACCGGTAGTAAAACTTTCTCTCTCTCTTGCCTTTGCAGTATCCAAGAATGGAATGTCTGAGTGGTATAGAGAGACTCTTGCCCAAAGAACTTCAACATCCAAAAGTGGATAATGAAACAATATTTCTAAACATAAAGAATGTGGGAAATGGTCGGTGGGGATCCAAACAATGATTATGTCGTATCATTTGTGATGTCATTAAAGACGGTATAACGGAAACATTGTAACTTTAACCTCTCTGGCGCAGGCGTTCCGCTAGCAACCCACCTCGACAATATCCGTTGAAATTGCAGAGCGTCAAATTCAAAATACAGAAATAGTCATAATAAACATTCATAAAAATACAAGTGTTATACGTCGGCTTAAAGATTAACTTCTTGTTAATCCGGCCGCTTTCTCAGATTTCAAAAAGGCTTTACGGCGAAAGCATACCATGCGATTATCTGAGGACAGCGCCCCGCTTACAAAAGCATACAAACATTTTCCAACCAAGTAGAGGAGTCACGAAAGTCAGAAATAGCGACAAAATTAATCACTTACCTTTGAAGATCTTCATCTGGTTGCAGTCACAAGAGTCCCAGCTACACAATAAATGTTTGTTTTGTTCGATAAAGTCCCTCTTTATATCCCAAAAACTCAAAACTGTTGGCGCGTTTTGTTCAGTAATCTACTGGCTCAAAGGCGGTCCAAACATGCAGACGAATACATCCTAATAGTACCGGTAAAGTTTGTCGAAACATGTCAAACGATGTTTATAATTAATCCTCAGGTTGTCACTTGTCTAAATAATCGATAATATTTAAACCGGACAATAGCGTATTCAATAGAAAAGAAAAACAACAAAGGGCGCGCATTTGATCACACGCGCAAAACCAGCACTGCATGCTTCCTCAGTCCACTGACAGAAAGGTCTCATTCTTCTTCATGTTTCAGAAAACAAGCCTGAAACAATGTCTAAAGACTGTGGAAGCCATAGGAACTGCAATCTGGGTCCTTACCCATTAGATACTCAATAGGCATTCAATTGAAAACTACTCACATCAAAAAAATCGCACTTCCTGGATGGATTTCATATCAGTTCTGTTATACTCACAGACATTATTTTAACAGTTTTGGAAACTTTAGAGTGTTTTCTATCCAAATCTATATGCATATCCTAGCTTCTGGGCCTGAGTAACAGGCAGTTTACTTTGGGCACGCTTCTCATCCAGATGTCAAAATACTGCCCCCAAGCCATAAGAAGTTTTAAGAGCTTTCACAATGTACAGTTGAAGTCGGAAGTTTATATGCACTTAGGTTGGAGTCATTGAAACTTGTTTTTCAACTACTCCACAAATCTCTTGTTATAACAAACTATAGTTTTGGCAAGTCGGTTAGGACATCTACTTTAATTTTTACAACAACTTATAATTCACAGTATCTAAAAACAAATCCAGTGGGTCAGAAGTTTCCATACACTAAGTTGACTGTGCCTTTAAACAGCTTGGAAAATTCCAGAAAATGATGTCATGGCTTTCGAAGATTCTGTTTGGATAAATTACATAATTTTAGTCAATTGGAGCTGTACCTCCACAAGTCTGGTTCATCCTTGGGAGCAATTTCCAAACGCCTGAAGGTACCACGTTCATCTGTACAAACAATAGTACGCAAGTATAAACACCATGGGACCACGCAGCCATCATACCTCTCAGGAAGGAGATGTGTTCTGTCTCCTAGAGATGAAGGTACTTTGGTGCAAAAAGTGCAAATCAATCCCAGAACAACAGCAAAGGACCTTGTGAAGATGCTGGAGGAAACAGGTACAAAAGTATCTATATCCACAGTAAAATGAGTCCTATATCGACAAAACCAGAAAGGCTGCTCAGAAATGAAGAAGCCACTGCTCCGAAACCGCCATAAAAAAGCCAGACTACGGTTTGTAACTGCACATGGGGACAAAGATCTTACTTTTTGGAGAAATATCCTCTGGTCTGATGAAAAAAAAATAGAACTGTTTGGCTATAATGACCATCTTTTTGTTTGGAGGAAAAAGGGGGATGCTTGCAAGCCGAAGAACACCATCCCAACCATGAAGCATGGGGTGGCAGCATCATGTGTGGGGGTGCTTTGCTGCAGGAGGGACTGGTGCACTTCACAAAATAGATGGCATCATGAGACAGGAAAATGATGTGGATATCTTGAAGGAACATCTCAAGACATCAGTCAAGAAGTTAAAGCTTGGTCGCAAATGGGTCTTCCAAATGGACAATGACCCCAAGCATACTTCCAAAGTTGTGGCAAAATGGCTTAAGGACAACAAAGTCAAGTTATTGGAGTGGCCATCACAAAGCCCTGACCTGAATCCTATAGAATATTTGTGGGCAGAACTGAAAAAGCGTGTGTGAGCAAGGAGGCCTACAAACCCAACTCAGTTACACCAGCTATGTCAGGAGGAATGGGCCAAAATTCACACAACTTATTGTGGGAAGCTTGTGGAAGGCTACCTGAAACATTTGACCCAAGTTAAACAATTTAAAGGCAATGCTACCAAATACTAATTGAGTGTATGTAAACTTCTGACCCACTGGGAATGTGATGAAAGAAATAAAAGCTGAAATAAATCATTCTCTCTACTATTATTCTGACATTTCACATTCTTAAAAGAAAGTGGTGATCCTAACTGACCTAAGACAGGGGATTTTTACTAAGATTAAATGTCAGGAATAGTGAAAAACTGAGTTTAAATGTATTTGGCTAAGGTGTACTTAAAGTTCTGACTTCAACTGTATATGTCAGAGTTACATCTAAATGTTGTAAAGCTTATATGATTAAATATGAAACTATTTGTGAGAAGATGAAATGTGATTTAGCCTTCTAAATTAGATAATTGTTTTTCATGTAAAGTTTTACCCAGTCAGTAACCACGCCCACATGAGCACAGACATTATTTCACAAAGATGGAACGCTCCTTTTGCCAGAGTGCTAATAAAGGACTCATAAATAATTAACATATTAGACCTGTTAGGTTCTAATTATTAGAGTAAGAACTCGACAGACACTGAAAGCTTAAACCAAGTTTATTCTTCCCAAAGAGTCGAACAGCTGAATCACCGAAAACATATTCACACAAGCATTAGTATTTAACACTTTCTCCTATGCTGAGTCTCCTCCTACACATCTGAACAGCCAATGCATATCTGTTGCCAGACAGAACCTTTAGTGATATCTGTTCTTCCTCGCTTCATCGAACCTGACTTCTTCCCAAACTACTCACTCCTCCCCAACTCACGGCTGTCATAGTGTGACTGGTACCAGACTGTGTCTCTTCTCCTCCCAGAGGATCCCTGATGGCTAACAATAACATATCCTGACATAATGTAAACGTTATACATTACCCTCTGTCCCTCAGTAACATGAATAAGTAGATTTCCTATTCTCAGAACCTAACAGACCAAAACATGCCGGGTTGCTGCCGGTGTGCAAAGTAGTTCTAGCGGTACCCTGAATAATCAACCACTGAGACCAGACAGCGTGGAACGGTGGCTACACAGCTGACAAATGGTTTAAAACTACAAGACCAGTACATTTCCGGGTTGCTACTGGCGTGTAAAATTGTTTAAAACTACTAGACCAGTATACTTGCAGCGCGAGCTGAATACATGACAAATGGTTTAAAATTACAAGACCAAAACATGCTGGGTTGCTGCCGATGTGTAGAGTGGTTCCAGCTGTACCCTGAATAATCAACCACTGAGACCAGACAGCGTGGAACGGTGGCTACACAGCTGACAAATGGTTTAAAACTACAAGACCAGTACATTTCCGGGTTGCTACTGGCGTGTAAAATTGTTTAAAACTACTAGACCAGTATACTTGCAGCGCGAGCTGAATACATGACAAATGGTTTACAATTACAAGACCAAAACATGCTGGGTTGCTGCCGATGTGTAGAGTGGTTCCAGCTGTACCCTGAATAATCAACCATTGAGACCAGACAGCGTGGAGCGGTGGCTACACGGCTGACGAATGGTTAGACTCTACCAGACCAGAAAATGGTAAGACCCTCTGAAACTCGACGAGTGAAGAAAGATGAAGACAATACCAAACATACTCAGTCTGCAGCTGGATAATGTAAAGTAGTCTAGAACTTTGACCAAAGACACAAGGAAGATCTTTCAAACGACCATTGGAACGTCTGATATATCCAGTCTAACGAACACTTCCAAATCAAAAGACATTGTGACCTCTAGTGGACAATCAGAGACTTACACAACCAGAGACCGTCAAACTATTCGTCACAGACGGATCTGGCGATTTCAACAGAGCGAGACGACAAAGACATACAAGCGTAAATATGTACATTGCATTTCTAAATCCGAATGAGTGGTTGTTGGAGTGCTAAATATCCATATTTACGATGAGCGTATTATTCAACTGTATGTACGATAGTTTAATTCCTTTGTCTCTCCTTCTCCCGCTCTTTCTTTCCCCACCTCTTTCATTGTGTAACCAGCCGTCATATCGGCTTAGTCCACTAGGAACTTTTCATTGCATTATGTTAGTAATCAATTCAACCTATACTGTGTGTGTTTATGTATTTCTGTGTAATTATTTTGTCAGTTAGTAAATAAATAATTAAGCCAATTTGTGTAAGCTGAGTCATCATGAAGACTAGGGTTCGTGCAGATTTATAGAATATTACGATGTTCAGAATGAGACTGATATGGGGTAAAAATACATTAATAAGTGACTGTTATCTATAGATATGAATATATCTTATACGAGTTTAATTTGGGAGATAGTAACTCATTAAATAAGTTTTCCCATGGTGCCCCAAATTACTGAGTAAATTGTTACATTATTAATTTCATCACGTAATCAATTAAACATAGTTAATTGATTTGATAAGATAACAGTCATCGCATGGTATACGGTCTGATATACGGCTTTCAGCTAATCAGCATTCAGGGCTCGAACCACCCAGTTTATAATGACAAATAGCCTACGACCTGCATGTTCAGTTGCAACTCTTTTTCAAGTCTATTTTCCTCATCAATAGTAGTTTTGGCTAATGTTGATCATATTACATTTTCATGTATTGGACAGGGGTTGCTCAATCTTTGCAGCATAGTGGCAGGAATATTTTGTTTCTTCAACCAATGGCATATTCTCTTCACATAATGATGGCATCCTGATGAAAAGTAATGGTCTGTGTGGCTTTGGCAGTAAGCAAGTATGGGTGGATTGTTGGATGGATTCTAACTCGGTTCTCTTGTGATTCTTCAGGACACTGGGGTTGGAAAGTCAAGCATTGTTTGGAGGTTTGTGGAGGACAGCTTTGACCCCAACATTAATCTAACTATTGGGTAAGTTATTTTAGTCCTTCACACACTGTAATTATCATGGAGAGATGGTGGGGTTGGTGTATGTGGAGGGGGAGGTGTTGTGGTCATGCTGCATTCTCAGTGAGGTCAACCCCGTCTAATCAATTTATAGCCTGGTCTAAGATCTGTTTGTGCTATCATGTCAACTGATGACAGTGTGTGGCAAGGAATTGTTATGGTAGCACAAACAGATCTGGGATTAGGCTAATCAATTTATCACAGGGTAATCAATGTATCACTTCTGTACTTCTTATTTTGTGATGGGGTAAAGGGGTGAGCCTAAGGGTATGCCATGTTAACATGCTCTTTAAATGTGACTCACACGGTATGGTTGTATTTCTATTTTCAAGGGCATCCTTCATGACAAAGACGGTGCAGTATCAAAATGAGATGCACAAATTCCTCATCTGGGACACGGCAGGGCAAGAGAGGGTTAGTTATCATATCTCTCTTCCATATTCAACCATTTCTTTGCTCCAAATGGTCCTTATTAGACAGCGACATAGGCCATGTTTGAATAAAAATACATCCTTCCTCCCTTCCTTGAGCTAATCTAATTATAGATCTCACATGATGGGTGAGATCAACATATCATTGCTCTCACTGACCTATTCAAGTAGGTTAAATCAGAGATTACGCCAAGAAAAGAAGGACCATTTTTATTTTAATTTTAACCCCCTTTCTCCCCAATTTTCGTGGTATCCAATTGTTAGTAATTACTATCTTGTCTCATCGCTACAACTCCCGTACGGGCTCGGGAGAGACGAGGGTCGAAAGCCATGCGTCCTCCGAAACACAACCCAACCAAGCCGCACTGCTTCTTAACACAGCGCGCCTCCAACCCGGAAGCCAGCCGCACCAATGTGTCGGAGGAAACACCGTGCACCCGGCTCCCTTGGTTAGCGCGCACTGCGCCCGGCCCGCCACGCCACAGGAGTCGCTGGTGCGCGATGAGACAAGGATATCCCTACCGGCCAAACCCTCCCTAACCCAGACGACGCTAGGCCAATTGTGCATCGCCCCACGGACCTCCCGGTCGCGGCCGGCTGCGACAGAGCCTGGGCGCGAACCCAGAGTCTCTGGTGGCGCAGCTAGCGCTGCAGTGCCCTAGACCACTGCGCCACCCGGGAGGCCCCAGGAAGGACAATTTTAAGGAATTTGAACAGGGCCATAGAGGTCTATGCTGAGGGCATACTCTTGCAAGTGCAGTAATGCATTGTGCCTTTTATAGGGCAATATTTAGCTTACATTTAGCTGCCCACACCAAAACATCCCCGGCTCCCTCATTTTCTGCATTCATTTAATAAGACCCTTTCCTGTAGTTGAGTGGCAGGTTATGCTATCATGGTATGTGCACTCTCAAGACCACTGCTGTCGGTTTAGTTAACTAGATGACATAAATATGTCTGTCATGCAACTTCTCATCTGTCCTGCCTCTCTCCATTCTCTTTATCTCTCTCCTTTCTCTCTCTCTGTCACACACACACACACACACACACACACACACACACACACACACACACACACACACACACACACACACACACACACACACACACACACACACACACACACACACCACCACAAACTTGAACTTTTAGCTATGTGTGCTGCATCAAAGGAGCGCAGTCCACATTATGCTAAAGCATACCTTCTATGTGCAATGTCCTTTGAACTGTAGATGAGTGCAGTCATAACATGACAGGCGAGAGTCTAGGGACCACTTGCAACATGATCTGCTGCGATGTTTGTCTACGCCGCTATGTGGCGCTAGATCTGGACTGCTTTATAGCCCACACAGAAAGACGACATGACTAAAATAGATTATCTTTCAAATTATACAGTATATGAGTAATGAGATGCGCATATAGAAACATGAATAATTTCTGCTAACAAAACACTAAAGACAAAACTCCAAATCTGTTGTACATTAGTAGGGCTAAGAATTGCCAGACACCTCACTATACATTACGATATTTAGGTGCCGATACGATATGTATTGCGATTCTAACGATTGACTTATTCCACATTTTGATGTGTTACAGCCTGAATTCACAATGGATTAAATATTTTATTTTTTTCTCCCATCTACACACAATACCCCATAATGACATAGTGAGAACATGGTTTTAGGAATTTGAGCAAATGTATTGGAAATGAAATTCAGAAATATCTAATTTACATACATTACCAGTCAAAAGTTTGGACACAACTACTCATTCAAGGGTTTTTCTTTATTTTTAATATTTTCTACATTGTAGAATAATACTGAAGACATCAAAACTATGAAATAACACATATGGAATCATGTAGTAACCAAAAAAGGGTTAAATAAATCTAAATATATTTTAGATTCTTTAAAGTTGCCACCCTTTGCGTTGATGACAGCTTTACACACTCTTGGCATTCTCTCAACCAGCGTCACCTGGAATGTTTTTCCAACAGTTTTGAAGGAGTTCCCACATATGCCTAGCACTTGTTGGCTGCTTTTTCTTCACTCTGCGGTCCAACTCATCCCAAACCATCTCAATTGGGTTGAGGTCGGGTGATTGTGGAGGCCAGGTCATCTGATGCAGCACTCCATCACTCTCCTTCTTGGTCAAATAGCCCTTACACAGCCTGAAGGTGTGTTTTGGGTCATTGTCCTGTTGAAAAGCAAATGACATTCCCACTAAGCACAAACCAGATTGGATGGCATATCGCTGCAGAATGCTGTGGTAGCCATGCTGGTTAAGTGTGCCTTGAATTCTAAATAAATCTCAGACAGTGTCACCAGCAAAGCACCATCACACCTCCTCCATGCTTCACAGTGGGAACCACACATGCGGAGATCATCCGTTTACCTACTCTGCGTCTCACAAAGACATGGCGGTTGGAACCAAAAATCTCACATTTTGACTCATCAGACCAATGAACAGATTTCCACCGGTCTAATGTCCATTGCTCGTGTTTCTTGGCCCAAGCAAATCTCTTCTTATTATTGGTGTCGTTTAGTAGTGGTTTCTTTGCAGCAATTCGACCATGAAGGCCTGATTCATGCAGTCTCCTCTGAGCAGTTGATGTTGAGATATGCCTGTTACTTGAACTCTGTGAAGCATTTATTTGGGATGCAATTTTTGAGGCTGGTAACTCTAATGAAGTTACCCTCTGCAGCAGAGGTAACTCTGGGTCTTCCTTTCCTGTGGCGGTCCTCATTAGAGCCAGTTTCATCGTAGTGCTTGATGGTTTTTGCGACTGCACTTGAAGAAACTTTCAAAGTTCTTGAAATTTTCCGCATTGACTGACCTTAATGTCGTAAAGTAATGATGGACTGTCATTTCTCTTTGCTTATTTGAGCTGTTCTTGCCATAATAGGGACTTGGTCTTTTATCAAATAAGGCTACCTTCTGTATACCACCCCTACCTTGTCACAACACAACTGATTGGCTCAAACACATTAAGAAGGAAAGAAATTCCACAAATTAACTTTTAACAAGGCACACCTGTTAATTGAAATGCATTCCAGGTGACTACCTCATGGAGCTGGTTGAGAGAATTTCAAGAGTGTACAAAGCTGTCATCAAGGCAAAGGATGGCTACTTTGAAGAATCTCAAATATAAAATATATTTTGATTTGTAGAATTTTTGGGGGGGTTAAAACAATGTGTTATTTCATAGTTTTGATGTCTTCATTATTATTCTACAATGTAGAAAATAGTACAAATAAAGAAACTCTTGAATGAGTAGGTGTGTCCAAACTTTTGACTGGTACTGTAAGTATTCAAACCCCTGAGTCAATACATTGTTGAAGCACCTTTAGCAATGCTTACAGCTGTGAGTCTCTTTCTGGGTAAGTCTCTATAGAGCTTTCCACACCTGGATTGTGTAACATTTGCCCATTCTTTTCAAAATTCTTCAAGCACTGTCAAATTGGTTGTTTATCGTTGCTAGACAACCATTTTCAGATGTTGCCATAAATATTCTAGTAGATTTAAGTCAAAACTGTAACTCGGCCACTCAGGAACATGCCCTGTCTCCTTGGTAAGCAACTTTTGTGTAGGTTTGGCCTTGTGGTTTAGGTTATTGTCCTGTTGAAAGGTGATTTATTCTCCCAGTGTTTGGTGGAAAGCAGACTGAACCAGGTTTTCCTCTAGGATTTTTTCCTGTACTTAACTCCATTTTGTTTCTTTTTTATCCTGAAAAACTCCCCAGTACTTAACGGTTACAAGCATACCATAACATGATGCAGGCACCACTATGCTTGAAAATATGGAGAGTGGTACTGAGTAATGTATCGTATTGGATTTGCCCCAAACATAACACTTTGTATTCAGCACAAAAAAGTGTATTGCTTTGCCACATTTTTTGCAGTATTACTGTAGTGCTTTGTTGCAAACAGGATGCATGTTTTGGAATATTTTTATTCTACACAGGCTTCCTTCTTTTCACTCTGTCAATGTCTCCTTTCACAGCCATTAAACTCTGTAACTGTTTTAAAGTCACCATTGGCCTCATGGTGAAATCTCTGAGCGGTTTCATTCCTCTCCTGCAGCTGAGTTAGGGAGGACACCTGTATCTTTGTAGTGACTAGGTGTTTTGATACACCATCCAAAGTGTAATTAATAACTTCAACATGGTCAAAGGAATATTCAATGTCTGCTTTTTGAAATGCTTTGCCCATCTACCAATAGGTGCAGAGTGAGTCCATGCAACTCATTATGTGACTTGTTAAGCACATTTTTACTCCTAAACTTAAATTAGGCCTGCCCTAACAAAGGGCTTGAATATTTATTGACTCAATACATTTCCGTTTTTAATTTTTAATTAATTTGTAAAAATGTCTGAACATAATTTCACTTTGACATTATGGGGTATTGTGTGTATGCCAGTGACCAAAAATCTAAATTTAATCTAAACTCAGGTTGTAACCTGACAAAATGTAGAAAAAGTCAAGGGGTATGAATACTTTCTGAAGGCACAGTGTATGTATAGAGATACAATACTGCGATTTTATTGCAATTTGATGTTCCAAACATATTGCTCACTATAGGTCTGCTGCAGTGAGAGGAGAGCGAGCATGAGAAAATGAGTTTTGAGTCATGGAAATAAAAGTGCTGAAAACATGTTGTCTCACTATTTAAAAAGAAGATGGAGAACAAGCTATAGGATAAAAATATCTGAGTTTTCGTGCAGATACAGCCAATTAGAGCTAGCCAGTGTTGTTTTCGAGACCACCTGAAGCGAGACCGATTCAAGACCAAGACCGGAGCAAGTAGAGTCGGAGTCAACACCAAGACTGGAAGAGGGGGGGTGGGGTGTGGGGGGACGAGACTGAGTTGAGACCGAGACCGTAGAGAAAAAATGCATGCCCTAGGCAAATAGAGCCACTCTACAAATGATTACTAACCCAAACACAGTGGGGAACAATGAAGGCGTTCTATGCCTTCATATGAGGGGCTAAGGATTTATAAAATAAGTATAAAGAAATATAGCTCCAAGCAGCAATGCCGGAGTTTATGCTGGGGCCCCACTGTGCCACCATCAGGACAAATTTCACACATAGGAGGAGCTACAGTGGCTTGCTGT
The DNA here is from genome assembly GCF_016432855.1 of Salvelinus namaycush. Classification (NCBI taxonomy): domain Eukaryota; kingdom Metazoa; phylum Chordata; class Actinopteri; order Salmoniformes; family Salmonidae; genus Salvelinus; species Salvelinus namaycush. The sequence goes on along the minus strand of NC_052308.1, from coordinate 52,996,518 downwards.
ATTCACCCCCTTGGCAGTTTTCCTATTTTGTTTCCTTACAACCTGGAATTAAAATAGATTTTTGGGGGGGGTTGTATCATTTGATTTACACAACATGCCTACCACTTTGAAGATGCAAAATATTTTTTATTGTGAAACAAACAAATAAGACAAAAAAACAGAACTTGAGCGTGCATAACTATTTACCCACCCAAAGTCAACACTTTGTAGAGCCACCTTTTGCAGCAATTACAGCTGCAAGTCTCTTGGGGTATGTCTCTATAAGCTTGGCACATCTAGCCACTGGGATTTTTGCCCATTCTTCAAGGCAAAACTGCTCCAGCTCCTTCAAGTTGGATGGGTTCCGCTGGTGTACAGCAATCTTTAAGTCATACCACAGATTCTCAATTGTATTGAGGTCTGGGCTTTGACTAGGCCATTCCAAACCACTCGAGTGTTGCTTTAGCAGTATGCTTAGGGTCATTGTCCTGCTGGAAGGTGAACTTCCGTCCCAGTCTCAAATCTCTGGAAGACTGAAACAGATTTCCCGCAAGAATTTCCCTGTATTTAGCACCATCGAGCATTCCTTAAATTCTGACCAGTTTCCCAGTCCCTGCCGATGAAAAACATCCCCACAGCATGATGCTGCCACCACCATGCTTCCACCACCATGCTTCACTGTGGGGATGTTGTTCTCGGGTGATGAGAGGTGTTGGATTTTCGCCAGACATAGCGTTTTCCTTGATGGCCAGAAAGCTCCATTTTAGTCTCATTTGACCAGAGTACCTTCTTCCATATGTTTGGGGAGTCTCCCACATGCCTTTTGGTAAACACCAAACATGTTTGCTTATTTTTTTCTGGACACTTCCGTAAAGCCCAGCTCTGTGGAGTGTACGGCTTAAAGTGGTCCTATGGACAGATACTCCAATCTCCGCTGTGGAGCTTTGCTGCTCCTTCAGGGTTATTTTTGGTCTCTTTGTTGCCTCTCTGATCAATGCCCTCCTTGCCTGGTCTGTGAGTTTTGGTGGGCGGTCCTCTCTTGGCAGGTTTGTTGTGGTGTCATATTCTTTCAATTTTTTAAATAATGGATTTAATGGTGCTCCGTGGGATGTTCAAAGTTTCGGATATATTTTTTATAACACAACCCTGATCTGTACTTCTCCACAACTTTGTCCCTGACCTGTTTGGAGAGCTCCTTGGTCTTCATAGTGCCGCTTGCTCTGTGGTGCCCCTTGCTTAGTGGTATTGCAGGCTCTGGTGCCTTTCAGAACAGGTGTATATATTTATTTATATATATATATATATATATATATATATATATATATATATATATATATATATATATATATATACTGAGTTCATGTGACAGATCATGTGATACTTAGATTGCACACAGGTGGACTTTATTTAACTAATTATGTGACTGCTGAAGGTAATTGGTTGCACCAGATCTTATTTAAGAGCTTCATAGGAAAGGGGGTAAATACATATGCACGCACCACTTTTCAGTTTTTTAATTTTTACAATTTTTTGAAATTAAGTAATTTTTAAAATTTCACTTCACCAATTTGGACATATTTGGGTATGTCATTACATGAAATCCAAATAAAAATCCATTTAAATTACAGGTTGTAATGCAACAAAATAGGAAAAACTCCTAGGGGGGTGAATACTTTTGCAAGGCACTGTACTTCTGTACTCCTTACCACACTTGCCAAATATCACAACTCAAAATTAAACCGGTCATGCAATATGAATATTTTGGACTATTTTCAATGATGTTGACTACTTTAAATGTCTTCTTCTCCATAGCATCTATGGATGCACATCTTCAAGACTCTTGCTCAAACAATATGGTCTCAATAAGCCAATAATTTTTTCCCATACTTTACAGATTAGCTTGACTCGTATCTCTTAGCATGTGTGCCGAATTTCATCACTCTGAGTCAAACAGATCTATATAAACATATGCCGGTTTTAGTGCCACTGTGTGGTGGATCTGAATGTGCTTGCAGATGTTGAGTTTTGACAGTGTTTGGAACATGTGTACCAACTTTGGATACAATACAAATATCTGTGTCTGATTTATATGCATTCATGTGCCAGACCACGCCCATATGAATGTATTTTGACATACTAGTCTTGGAAAATTTGCGTTGAGAGACCTTGGTCCATAGATGCCATATGTCAATGTTCACCAAGATCGTCCCAGTTGTTCCGGAGGAGATGTCATTTAAGTGTTTTTCACAAAATTCAAAATGGCGGAAAATCCATCATGGTAGACTTTATGGGTCTTTGAGGCAAATTTGTTGGCAAGACAGCACAAATAGATCTGGGACCAGGCTAGTTGTAGGCTTTAAACAGTACCGCTCATAATCCTGCCCTGTTATTATTTTGTGTGTGCCCTTTCTTCTACAATCTCCTGCTAGTACAATGGTCTATTCCCCTCTGTTGTCACGCCCTGACCATAGTTTGCTTTGTATGTTTTATGTTTTGTTTGGTCAGGGTGTGATCTGAGTGGGCATTCTATGTAGTATGTCTGGTTTGTCTATTTCTATGTGTTTGGCCTGATATGGTGACAGGTGTTTTGGGTTGTCTCTGATTGGGAACCATATTTAGGTAGCCTGTTTTGTATTGTGGGTTGGGGGTTATTGTCTATGTGTAAGTTGCCTGTGTCTGCACTTATTGTTTATATAGCGTTACGTTCGTTTGTTATTTTGATAGTGTGTTTAGTGTTCTTCGTTTCGGTAAATAAATAAGAAGAATGTATTTATATCACGCTGCGCCTTGGTCCTCCTCTCTTCCACATTACGACGAACGTGACATCTGTTGTCCACTGGAGAGGGGTGAGATAAAACAGTGTTTGTCTTCTGTTCTCTGAGCTTGCCCGGGGCCATGGCGTTGAGGTAAAATGAAATGAAGCTTTGTTTAAGATAAGACAGACTGATGAAACCCGAGCTGTCTCTGCCTGCTCCCCAGTCCTGACTGATCCACTGCCACTGTCCCTGCCTGCTTCTCTTCCTCTCTCGCTCTCTCACTCTTTCTCTCTCTGGATAGGTTTATTCAGGGTAGTGGTAGAGCCTACACCATATTGCTTAGGTTTACAGAGCTACAGTTTTCAAAGGGTAGGGCCAAGAGGAAGGGGTAGGGAACGAACTGGGACTCTTCCTTTCACACACTCTGTCTCTCCCAGTCTACCAAGTGTTCCACAGCTGTGAACGAGAAGGTAGCAACATTTCTGGCAGTTGTTTTCCTTTATTGTAAGAGGCAGCAGCTCTATTTCTAAGCTGATCACTTCTTGAGAAGTTGTGGACATCAGAACCAGTTGGTATATTAACAGTTAGTGGAGTTCGGTAGAGAGATTTAGGAGCAGCTGATGGAGATGGAATGAGAAAGAGTTGTGATTAGGCTACTACACAATCTCTGATGCCCCCCCCCCCCCCCCCCGGGAAGAAGCTGGGTTCCCCTTCGCTCTCTGCATTCCCTGGCAAGGACAGACACCTTTCATTGGGTGCCAGGCTCATCATTTCAGTAATTAACCTGCACACGCTTAGCAAAATAAGGGAAGCTTTTTTGGTCTGGTCTAGCTCTCGGTGCAAAATGCTCCCAGGGCACACTTTTGCGAGGGTTCCACACAAGACTGTCTATGCTGTCAGGTACTGGCTGTACTGCAGCTAGCAACACAGCGCTAGCTAGTCAGACAGGCAGCATCCAGTTCCCGCCATCTGCCAAGTATCCCAAATTGGACTCCCTCCGGTAGTCTCGGGGCCAGTAACAACTGTAATTGCACGGAATGTGTGCTTTTCCTGAGGTAACTGTGTGATTCCAAGCCGGGATAGTTTATTCCTTTTTATTGTAACGGAAAATGGGAATTGGTGGGAAAGGCCGGGTCGTTCCAAGTCAACGTTTGACTGTTTGTTTTTAAAGCTAATCTCTTTATTTCATTAACTAATATGTGGCATGCCTGATTATTATTCCCATCATGGTTAAATATGCTAATTATGTTTGAAGAGTTATGCTGAATATTATCCTAAAATGTAGAAGGACTGACCCTAAATGGTAGTCTAACTAATGACAGGTGCGTTGCCTTTCACTTGTCTCTGTTGCAGATTTCTTTTGTATCTCATACAGTTGATGGTCTGAATGTCACTCATTGTTACTTGTCAGTATAAATTATTACAATCATACCAAATGAAACATATACTGCATGCCTTTTCAACAACAGCAAATACTTGAGTTCAATATTCAACATTGCAGCGTTTCTACCCAAATATACATGCCCAAATCATCCCAAAGGCTGCGTTCACACAGGCAGGCCAATTCTGATATTTTTTCCACTAATTGGTCTTTTGACCAATCAGTTCAGATATTTTGCCAATAATTGGGCACAATATCAGAATTGGGATGCCTGTGTAAACGTAGTGTAACGCTTGTCGTCTGGAGGAGAAGAAGAGGACCAAGGTGCAGCGTGGTAAGTGTTCATACTATTTAATTAAAATATGAAACACTTGACAAAACAACAAACACGACAAACGAACAGTCCTGAAAGGTGAAACAAACACTAAACAGGAAACAACCACCCACAAACACAGGCGGGAACAGGCTACCTAAGTATGATTCTCAATCAGAGACAACGATAGACAGCTGCCTCTGATTGAGAACCATACCAGGCCAAACACACAGAAATACAACACAAGGACAACATAGAACACCAGACAAAGAATGCCCACCCAAACTCACGCCCTGACCAACCAAAATAGAGACATAAAAAGGATCTCTACGGTCAGGGCGTGACACGTAGCCTAGTGTCTGAAAGTTATTGTGAATGAAGATACTTTGTGCAGGTAATTTAGTCTATAACATCCTAATTTGGGGATATGGACTTTTTGGGAAAGCATGGTAAGGTTAGCATTTAGTGACAACAGCCAGGTAAATTAAACCAAAGTATGAATCGCTGTCTCGCCTAGTCCAAAGACTTTGTTTATTTTTTAAATATGATTTATTGTCACATACACCGGATAGGTGCAGTGAAAAGTGCTGTTTTACAGGGTCAGCCATAGGCCTCACAAGTCGTCAACTGGCAGCTTCATTAAATAGTACCCGCAAAACACCAGTCTCAACGTCAACAGTGAAGAGGTGACTCCGGGATGCTGGCCTTCTAGGCCAGAGTTCCTCTGTCCAGTGTCCATGTTCTTTTACCCATCTTAATCTTTTTTTTATTTTTATTAGCCAGTCTGAGATATGGCTTTTTCTTTGCAACTCTGCCTAGAAGACCAGCATCCCGGAGTCTTCCCTGTTGACGTTGAGACTGGTGTTTTGCGGGTACTATTTAATGTTAGATATTAGAGTTTGAGATAATGTTATGCAACGCATAACTGTGTGCGCGTGTGGGATTTAAACAGGCGTGAAACATAGGAGATGTGAACAGGACATGCAGACACATGAGTATGGACAGTATATGTTTACTGGACATGCCTATATTTGACTCAAAGTGACCAGTGGGATGCCAATGTAAGATGTTTACTATATGTATACTATAAAGTAGTAATAACTTTATAGTATATAGTTGCCATGGCACCCTAGTAGCAGCATAAGCAGAGAGCTCCTGTACATTTGTAAATATTTTGTAATTAATGAATTAAGGCATTTCTTTGTATAATCTTTGTGTTTTAAGAATGAACAATTAATATAACTAATTAATATCATCAGAATCAACCACAGCATTAAGACTGAAGGTGAAGTTGTTTCATTTCTTTGTTTGACTAGCTAGCAAGCAAGCAAGCTAACATTAGCTGGCAATTGTTTGATTCGAAATGCAAGCTAGTGTCCAGAGGTTGAGGATGGAGAGAAGTCCGAAAGCAAGACGGCAGATCGGTGCGGTGAGGCTAATCTTGAATAATTATTGAAATGTCGTGTGCTTTCTGGAGCCACGTGACTGACACAGCATCATCCAAGTTGCTTCATTTTGGCAGTAGTGAAGGAGTAGCTAGCTACCTACTATGGCGTCCATGGACTGCAGTGCCACTGGCTAAGCTCAAACCTGATTCCTACTACGGACAAGCCAGAGACAGAGAGACACCTTGATGAGACCGTGCTGCCTGCCTGCCCCCGGACTTTCCCTCCCAGCTTGACCACCTCCCTCAGATGACCACTCCATTAACTTTCTAATGACTGTCCATGTTGTGATGTTTTTTATAAATTTCATGTATTTTTATGTTGCTTTAAAGCACTTTGGGATTCTTTATGAAATGATTAGCGCTATAAATGTTGAATAAGTTATTTATTATTAATAATAGCTTGAACCGTGTTTCTCAGGACTCGTTCCAGGCATTGAAGAACTGGGTGAAGGAGCTTCGCCAACACGGCCCTCCCAACATCGTGGTAGCCATCGCTGGCAACAAGTGTGACCTGTCCGATGCCAGGTAAATAAATCCCTCAAGTCCCAGGGCCCTGGTCAAAAGTAGTGCACAATATAGGAAATAGGATGCCATTTGGGACGCAGACATTGGCTTATTTTTTACAAGTCAGCAGCATGGCCGCTATAGAGTAATTTTACCAGACGAATCGCTGAATCGTTGACATGAGATTTGCTTGTACTACATTTTCTAATGAAGATTAAATGACTCGCCGACGCAAGGGACGTCAACGGCCGAGCCAACCGTGTATCTTCAAACTTTTGGCTCCAACAATGTGAACATACCATGGAACAGTAACTGCCGGCCATTGCGGCTCTCTGTTGGAGATACACTGGAGGATGTGTATGTAATGTCACTCAAACATGCTCGCTTAGATGAGAGGACTTTAACTACTAGACTAGCCTAATTGCATTGGAGCAGTGGAAAGAACTGATGCTTAAAATAATCTCCCATCTACTGTCCATCCATTAGTATTAGTCATTATTGACTCGCTAAGCAATTATTTGAAATGACTGTACCTCAAAATGGGACACAGCACAGGTCTAGTTCATAAAGAGAAACATGTATATGCTATTGCTTTCCGATCAGAGTGGGCCCCTGTGGAAACACAGCTTACGATGCTCGTTTGCTTCCATCATGTGTAGTTCATTGTAATATGATGAGCATTAGCTGGATCGAATGAAGGTATAGCAGTACTGGGGGAAGCCCCATGCAACACATAAGTCTAGTAGAGATGAGTGATGTGATACTGGTGGGGAGTAGGGCTGTGATGGTCATGGAATTTTGGATGATGTAATTGGCCAGCCAAATGACCGCAGTCACCGTAATAACCGCTCAAAAAATATATACTGTATGTACAGTTGAAGTCGGAAGTTTACATACACCTTAGACAAATACATTTAAACTCAGTTTTTCACAAATCTTAGTAAAAATCCCCTGTCTTAGGTCAATTAGGATCACCACTTTATTTTAAGAATGTGAAATGTCAGAATAATAGTAGAGGAAATTATTTATTTCAGCTTTTATTTCTTTCACCACATTCCCAGTGGGTCAGAAGTTTACATACACTCAATTAGTATTTGGTAGCATTGCCTTTAAATTGTTTAACTTGGGTCAAACGTTTCAGGTAGCCTTCCACAAGCTTCCCACAATAAGTTGGGTGAATTTTGGCCCATTCCTCCTGACATAGCTGGTGTAACTGAGTTGGGTTTGTAGGCCTCCTTGCTCACACACGCTTTTTCAGTTCTGCCCACAAATATTCTATAGGATTCAGGTCAGGGCTTTGTGATGGCCACTCCAATACCGTGACTTTGTTGTCCTTAAGCCATTTTGCCACAACGTTGGAAGTATGCTTGGTGTCATTGTCCATTTGGAAGACCCATTTGCGACCAAGCTCTAACTTCCTGATTGATGTCTTGAGATGTTGCTTCAATATATCCACATAATTTTCCTGCCTCATGATGCCATCTATTTTGTGAAGTGCACCAGTTACTCCTGCAGCAAAGCACCCCCACAACATGATGCTGCCACCCCGTGCTTCACGGTTGGGATGGTGTTCTTCGGCTTGCAAGCCTCCCACTTTTTCCTCCAAACATAATGATGGTCATTATGGCCAAACAGTTCTATTTTTGTTTCATCAGACCAGAGGACATTTCTCCAAAAAGTACGATCGTTGTCCCCATGTGCAGTTGCAAACCGTAGTCTGGCTTTTTTATGGTGGTTTTGGACCAGTGGCTTCTTCCTTGCTGAGCGGCCTTTCGGGTTATGTCGATATAGGACTCGTTTTACTGTGCATATATATACTTTTGTACCTGTTTCCTCCAGCATCTTCACAAGGTCCTTTGCTGTTGTTCTGGGATTGATTTGCACTTTTCGCACCAACGTACCTTCATCTCTAGGCGACAGAACACGTATCCTTCCTGAGAGGTATGATGGCTGCGTGGTCCCATGGTGTTTATACTTGCGTACTATTGTTTGTACAGATGAACGTGGTACCTTCAGGCGTTTGGAAATTGCTCCCAAGGATGAACCAGACTTGTGGAGGTCTACAATTGCTTTTCTGAGGTCTTGGCTGATTTCTTTTGATTTTCCCATGATGTCAAGCAAAGAGGCACTGAGTTTGAAGGTAGGCCTTGAAATACATCCACAGGTACACCTCCAATTGACTCAAATTATGTCAATTAGCCTATCAGATGCTTCTAAAGCCATGACATCATTTTCTGGATTTTTCCAAGCTGTTTAAAGACACAGTCAACTTAGTGTATGTACATTTCTGACCCACTGGAATTGTGATACAGTGAATTATAAGTGAAATAATCTGTCTGTAAACAATTGTTGGAAAAATTACTTGTGTCATGCACAAAGTAGATGTCCTAACCGACTTGCCAAAACTATAGTTTGTTAACAAGACATTTGTGGAGTGGTTGAAAAAAGAGTTTTAATGATTCCAACCTAAGTGTTTGTAAACTTCCGACTTCAGCTGTACACAGAACAAAAATATCAACACAACATGCAACAATTTAGAAGATTTTACTGAGTTATACTTCATATAAGGCAATCAGTCAATTGAAATAAAATCATTAGGCCCTAATCTATGGATTTCACATGACTGGGAATACAGACAAGCATCTGTTGGTCACAGACACCTTAACAAGGGGCGTGGATCTGAAAACCAGTCAGTATGTGGTGTGACTATCATTTGCCTCATGCAGTACGACATTTGCCTCTCCTTCGCATTGAGTTGATCAGGCTGTTGATTGTGGAATGTTGTCCACTCCTCTTCAATGGCTGTGCGAAGTTGCTGTTGATGGATATGTTTTATACATTTGCACAAATGTCTAAAAACCTGTTGTTGCTTAACCATTATGGGGTATTCTGTATAGATTGCTGTGGAAAAACATGTATTTAATCCATTTTCGAATAAAGCTGTAACGTAACAATATGTGGAAAAAGTCAAGGGGTCTGAATACTTTCTGAATGCACTGTATATACAGTACCAGTCAAAGGTTGGGACACACCTACTCATCCAAGGGTTTTTATTTATTTGTACTATTTTCTACATTGTAGAATAATAGTGAAGACATCAAAACTATGAAATAACACATATGGAAGCATGTAGTAACCAAAAAAGTGTTAAACAAATCAAAATATATTTAAGATTCTTCAAAGTAGTCAACCTTTGTCATGGTGACAGCTTTGCACACTCTTGGCAATCTCTCAACCAGATTCATGAGGTAGTCACTTGGAATGCATTTCAATTAACAGGTGTGCCTTGTTAAATCTAAATTTTTGGAATTTCTTTCCTTAATGCATTTGAGCCTATCGGTGTGTTGTGATTAGGTAGGGTTGGTATACAGAAGATAGCCCTATTTGGTGAAAGACCAAGTCCATATTATGGCAAAAACAGCTCAAATGAGCAAAGAGAAACGACAGTCCATCATTACTTTAAGACATGAAGGTCAGTCAATCCGGAAAATGTCAAGAACTTTGAAAGTTTATTCAAGTGCAGTCACAAAAACCTCAGAGTGCAGCCCAAATAAATGCTTCACAGAGTTCAAGTAACAGACACATCTCAACATCAACTGTTCAGAGAAGAATGCGTGAATCAGGCCTTCATGGTCGAATTACTGCAAAGAAACCACTACTAAAGGACACCAATAATAAGAAGAGACTTGCTTGGGCCAAGAAACACGAGCAATGGACATTAGACTGGTGGAAATCTGTCCTTTGGTCTGATGAGTTCAAATGTGAGTTTTTTGGTTCCAACCGCCGTGTCTTTGTGAGACGCAGAATAGGTGAACGGATGATCTCCGCATGCGTGGTTCCCACCGGGAAGCATGGAGGAGGAGGTGTGATGGTGTGGGGATGCTTTGCTGGTGACACTGTCAGTGATTTATTTAGAATTCAAGGCACATAAGGATCATATCACCTCCACCTTACCTGACACCCTAGACCTACTGAAATGTGCATACTGCCCCAATAGATCCACGGATGATGCAATTGTCATCGCACTGCACACTGCCCTATCCCATCTGGACAAATCAAATCAAATTTTATTTGTCATATGTGCCGAATACAACAGGTGTAGGTAGACCTTACAGTGAAATGCTTACTTACAAGCCCTTAATAAATCTTCTTCTAACTAGGGGGCGCAGTTTTCACTTTGGGCTAAAAAGGCGTACCCATTTGAAACTGCTTATTTCTCAGCCCCCGAAACTAGAATATGCATATAATAGGATAGATTAGGATAGAAAACACTCTGAAGTTTCCAAAACTGTAAAAAATGTGTATGTGAGTTAAACAGAACTGATATTGCAGGCGAAAACCTGAGAAAAATCCAACCAAGAAGTGGCCCTCTTTTTGAGACCTCTCTGTTCCAATGCATTCCTATTGCCCATATAAAGTGATATCAATAAGACTTCTTTTGCTATGTCTTCCCTAAGGTGTCAACAGCCTTTAGACATAGTTTCAGGCCTTTATTTTGAAGAATGAGCGTGAAAGGGCACATTGCGTAAGTGGATAGGTGGGGGCTCTCCGAGTGATTTTTGCGCAAAGTGAAAGGCAGCCATTGTTTCTCTCGGTCCTAGTGAAAAGCCAACTGTCCCGGTTGATTTATTATCGAATAGATATTTGAAAAACACCCTGAAGTTGGATCAAAAACAACGTTTGACATGTTTATGTGGACATTATGGATATAATTTGGAATTTTTTCCGGCGTTGTCGCGAACGCTTTTTCCGGTGGATTCCTGGGCATGACGCAGCAAACAAACGGAGGTATTTGGATATAAAAAATATCTTTATGGAACAAAAGGAACATTTGCTGTCTAACTGGGAGTCTTGTGAGTGAAACCATCCGAAGATCATCAAAGGTAAACGATTAATTTGATTGCTTTTCTGATTTTCTGATTTTTGTTACCAAGTTACCTGACGCTAGCTGTTCTTATTGTTTTGTTGAGCTGAGACGACAGATGGATTAACAAAAGGCTAAGCTGTGTTTTGCAATATTGCACTTGTGATTTCATGAAATTATATTTTATTATATACCGTTCGCGCTATGCTAGTCAGGGTTTTTGATGACAAATATCCCGGATCCGGGATGGGGAGTCCAGAAAGGTTTTAACCAACAATGCAGTTTTAAGAAAAATAAGTGTTAAATAAAAGAAAAAAGTAACAAATAATTAAAGAGCAGCAGTAAAATAACAGTAGCGAGGTAATTGATGTAATATGTACATGTAGGTTGAGTTAAAGTGACTATGCATCGACAATACACAGAGCGTAGCAGCAGCGTAAAAGGGGGGGTAGAAGCTGTTAAGAAGCCTTTTGGACCTATACTTGGCGCTCTGGTACAGCTTGCCGTGTGGTAGCAGATAGAACAGTCTATGACTAGGGTGGCTGGAGTCTTTGACAATTTTTACGGCCTTCCTCTGACACCGCCTGGTATAGAGGTCCTGGATGGCATGAAGCTTGGCCCCAGTAAAGTACTGGGCCGTACGCACTACCCTCTGTAGTGCCTTGTGGTCGGAGGCCGAGCAGTTGCCATACCAGGCAGTGATGCAACCAGTCAGGATGCTCTCGATGGTGCAGCTGTAGAACTTTTTGAGGATATGAGGACCCATGCCAAATCTTTTCAGTCTCCTGAGGGGGAATAGGCTTTGTCGTGCCCTCTTCACGACTGTCTTGGTGTGTTTGGACCATGATAGTTTGTTGGTGATGTGGACACCAAGGAACTTGAAGCTGTCAGCCTGCTCCACTAAAGCCCTGTCGATGAGAATGGGGCCATGCTCGGTCCTCCTTTTTCTGTAGTCCACAATCATCAAGAGGAATACCTATGTAAGAATGCTATTAATTGACTACAGCTCAGCCTTCAACACCATAGTATCCTCCAAGCTCATCATTAAGCTCAGGGCCCTGGGTCTGAACCCCGCCCTGTGCAACTGGGTTCTAGAATTCCTGACGGGCCACCCCCGGGTGGTCAACGTAGGCAACAACACCTCAACTACACTGATGCTCCTTTTTTGTGATATCCAATTGGTAGTTAGTCTTGTCCCGTCGCTGCAACTCCCCTACGGACTCGGGAGAGGCGAAGGTCGGGAGCCATGCGTCCTTTGAAACATGACCCTGCCAAGCCGCACCGCTTCTTGACGCACTGCTCGCTTAACCCAGGAACCAGCCGCACCAATGTGTCGGAGGAAATACCATCCAGCTGGCGACCGAAGTCAGCTGGCAGGAGCCCGGCCCGCCACAAGGTGTCGCTAGAGCGCAATGAAACAAGGAAATCGCGGCCAGCCTAGCCCGGACAATGCTGAGCCAATTGTGCGCCACCTCATGGGTCTCCCGGTCACGGCCAGCTGTGACACAGCCTGGGATCGAACCCGGGTCTGTAGTGACGCCTCAAGACCGCTGCGCCACTCGGGAGGTCCATTATTACAGTACCAGTCAAAAGTTTGACACCTACTCATTCAAGGGTTTTTCTTTATTTTACACATTGTAGAATAATAGTGAAGACTTCAAAACTATGAAATTATATATATATATATATATATATATATATATATATATATATATATATATGGCTATCATTATGGGGTATTGTTTGTAGATTGATGAGGGGGAAAAACGATTGAATCCATTTTAGAATCAGGCTGGAAAAGTCAAGGTGTCTGAATACTCTCCATGACTCACCATGACTATATGGTTGAAAGACTACTGTATTATTTCATTTTTACTTTTGTGTTTTACTAAGAAAAGGCTATGTTTTTTATTTAAGTAGTATGTGTTCAGGAAGTGGAAATTAGTCTAAGCTATAAGAAGTTTGTTAATGGATATTTATATTTTGTGTTTTAAGTTATTTCAGTTTTACTTGGTGTTATCACTGTTACACACAATAACATACATACATACATCTGACTCATGCACTATACATACATACATACATACATACATACATACATACATACATACATACATACATACATACATACATACAGTACCAGTTTGGACACACCTACTCATTCAAGGGTTTTTCTTTATTTTTACTATATTCTACAATGTAAAATAATAGTGAAGACATCAAAACGATGAAATAACACATATGGCATCATGTAGTAACCAAAAAAGTATTAAACAAATCAAAGTATATTTTAGATTTTAGATTCTTCAAAGTAGCCACCCTTTGCCTTGATGACAGCTTTGCATTCTCTCAACCAACTATATCTGGAATGCTTTTCCAACAGTCTTGAAGGAGCCCTTACACAGCCTGGAGGTGTGTTTTGGGTCATTGTCCTGTTGAAAAACAAATGATAGTCCCACTAAGCGCCAACCAGATGGGATGATGTATCGCTGCAGAATGCTGTGGTAGCCATGCTGGTTAACTTGCCTCTCAACTCACTTCATGCATGAAGTGAGTGCTACGGGGCGATAGTCATTTACTTCAGCTACCTTTGTTTTCTTGGGTACAGGAACAATAGTGTACATATTGAAGCAAGTGGGGACAGCAGACTGGGATAGGGAGAGATTGAATATGTCCGTAAACACTCCAGCCAGCTGGTCTGCAAATGCTCTGAGGACACGGCTAGGGATGCCACCTGGGCCGGCAGCTTTGCGAGTGTTAACACGCTTCAAATGTCTTACTCATGTCGGCCATGGAGAACGAGAGCTCACAGTCCTCGGGAGTGGCCCGCGAAGAAGTTGTTTAGCTTGTCTGGGAGCAGACATCGGTGTCCGTCACGTGGTTGGTTTTCCTCTCCTCTGCTCCTGACTGCATGTGCTGCCATAAGAATATAATTGATAGAATAGGCATCCCCATTCAAGTCAATGATGGCATAATACAACCCCTTGCTTGTTTCAGCGAGGAGCTAAGTTTCATCATGTTTAGAGTCCATGTTACCGCAGAAATGGACTCAACCGCACAAATGCCCATTCACATTTGTTTGGTGAAAACAGTAGGATAATTACACATGTAGTTAGAGTCCATTCTAGTATGCAGTGTTACTTAAAAAGTACATTCTAATAGAAAAGTAGCTATTGTCCCATCTTCAATCAGCTGTTCGTTCCACATGTATTTTACATTTTTTACAGTTATGTTGGTTATTTTATTTTCATGACGGTCTTCATCCATAAACGTTGGTTACACGGTTATACCATAATTGTGTCAGTCCTAGTGGGGAGGTGCTGGCATGGGTCCCTTTCTCTCTTCTTTTCTGCTCATCTCCCGTTTGGGTCCGGTCCGTCACATTTTTTAAGGGGTGTGTCCTGGAGCCTCCTCTTTTTCATTTGCACTGATGTTAAACAACTGGACAAGCAACAACGATTTCTTGGCTCACGTCCGCCATATTGCTGTTACCTATCCTGTGTTTTCAGATCAGTGCACCTCTCTCCACTATTGAGATGCACCCTGTTTTAAGACTTGAACACTCTTTTTACAGGGAGGTCTTGGAGAAGGATGCCAAGGACTACGCAGACTCCATCCATGCCATCTTTGTGGAGACCAGCACCAAGAACGCCATTAACATCCATGAGGTCTTTTGATCTTAGTCCCACCCTGATTCTTGACCCCTGACGCAATGACCTTTCTCTGCTTACAGCCTCCATCGTCCCTCCAACAGAATACCACTCCTCCATCGGGGACCACTGACTCCTACAGCCATTGTCTCCTCCATCTAATACTCCACTCTAAAGAGCAAGCCTATTGCAATTCACTGGGGTATTGCTTTGGCTTGGATTTTGTGAAGCTGTCGGTTTGTGTTTCCTGTCTCCCTATCCAGACCCCAAAAGGTTCAACCAAAGTTCACAGCCTTTAGTATTTTGCCTTTAGGTTCCTCAAGAAGGTCAATGGAAGTATCACCCGCTCTCTTGCTGTGTTCACTTCGTTCTATTCCTATATAGTGCACTATGGGCCCTGGTCAAAAGTAGTGCACTATATAGAGAAAGAGGGTGCCATTTGAGATGCATCCTCAAAGGTTTTCAACGTAAAATGTCTTAATCTAGCAGTCCAAAGCCACAGCAATTGCTATGATTTGCCCAAGTTATAAGCGCTCCCTCCTGCCTGTCTTTTATAGGTCTTGTAATACTTCTGAAAAGAAGAAGAACGTTAACACAGATTTTATTTCTGTTTCGATCTCGTAAACCTCTACACGGGTCCTGGCATCATCGGGTTTACAGCATGCTGTGATTCTTTTCTTGCAATGGCTACAGGGTCTATTTTGTAACCGGAGACAATATGGAGGTTATTTTTAACATACCTTTATATTTTCAGTTTCTTCTTAAAAAATGGCTAGGTAGGCATGTATAGATGTACTTTCTCCACCTCTAAATGGACTAATACCAATCTCTTACTAAATCAACTACAGTAAGTCTAAGTATATATATATTTTTACACTTATTTTACGAGGTAAGATGACTGAACACATTCTCATTTACAGCAACAACCTGGGGAATAGTTACAGGGGAGAGTAGGGGGGATGAATGAGCCAATTGTAAGCTGGGGATGATTAGGTAACTGTGATGGTATGAGGGCGAGATTGGGAATTTAGCCAGGACACCAGGGTTAACACCCCTACTCTTACAATAAGTGCCATGGGATCTTTAGTGATCACAGAGTCAGGACACCCGCTTAACGTCCCATCCAAAAGACAGAACCCTACACAGGGCAATGTCCTCAAACACTGCCTTGGGGCATTTTTAGACCAGAGGAAAGGGTACCTCTTACTGGCCCTCCAACACCACTTCCAGCAGCATCTGGTCTCTCATCCAGGGACTGACCAGGACCAACCCTGCTTAGCTTCAGAAGCAAGCCAGCAGTGGGATGCAGGGTGGTATGCTGCTGGCCTAAGTAACAACAGTTTCATTAATCTGGAGCGTACCAACATTTTCTTTTACATTTCCGTCAGGTTTGCCCAACTATTTTCAAAGAGTGCCACTTCAGTCTGAAAATATTAACACCTGTATGGATCTATCTAATCATTGTGATCCAGGTTGATGAGTCAGAAGTGCATGAAGGGAAATGTATTTGTGTAGTCTGACCTATAATGGCCCTCACACAGTGCTTTGCAGCATATGGCCAACTAAGGCAGGTGTTTACCAAACCGTTTGATGCTACAGTAATGAAAATCCCCAATGGGAGTCATTTTTTTTATTTTTTTTATGTATTTTGTGTCTTGTTGCTCTGTTACAATTTTGTATTCATCAATATCGTTGTCACTTTCATTCCATCTGTTTTAGCCTCAACATTTTGGAGGGTAAATGGGTTTTGTGATGGTAACGAAGCTTGTTGATTGTTGCCACTGAAAAGGAGAGAACAGTCCTTTTATGGCTGACCTCTACATTGAGAGCAGTGATGTAGTGGTAAAAAAAAAAAGTAGGTAAACTCTTATCGCCAGTCTCGGTGAAAAAAGTAACACTCCCTATACTTTTAATGCATTTTTTCCACAAAAAGTTGGGTAAACTGTGTTTACTTGCGTTTACCCTCCACTACACCCCTGATTGGAAGGCGTTCATGATTAGGGCCCTGTGGTCGTCTCTTAACGGGCCAGCCTATTTGAGTGCTAACAAGACTGGCAGTCACTAAGTGTGCGATATAACTTCTCAAACTGCTCACATTTACATTTTAATATTAGAGCAAATGAGCCACTCGCTGGAATTCTGTAAATGAATTGCCCTGGAGTGCTTGGAGAATACTGCCAGCCTTTTTACAGTATTCATTGTGTTTCAATGTTTCTGAAATGGCATTTTAACTGTTTGTGTGAGTTGGCAACTCCGTCCGTCCTTGATCTCTTGCTGTTTCTCTTTTACGACCGTTTTACAGGAGAGTGATTTTGTGAGGTCCTACCAATTCTTTAATTGTCCCATAAACATTTTTCAACTTTATTTTCTCATTCTTTTACAGAATAAGCACTGGCTCACACATCCAATGTAGTTTTACTACCTGGCCTGAGATAAAAAAGGGCCATATCTAGAAACTTGACTTGTTCTGGGAAGAACTTGACTACACTCTTCGAGCTTAGATCTTTCTAAAGAAAAGGATACACGAAGAGAACCAGGCACTGCGTTCTGTTGACATGCTGACCCGCTAACAAACCGTGCTCTCTCTTCCTCTCTGAATTATATGCTGTACTCTGTAGACCGGTCTCATTCGTTCCCCTCGCCCCTTCTTTCCGGCGCCGGCTGCCTTTCCTTCCATCCACTGTGATGCAAGCAATCAAGTCGAGCTTGAATATGGAGTGGAACTGGAACACCTTGTCCAGAAATACAGAGAATCATTGAAAGAACACTATGAGCAACATGTTCACTATGTCTTAAATTGCTCCTCTGTGTAGCACATTAATGTTAGGTCTCGCATGTTACAGTAGTTCATGAGCCATTGCTATTGCCATTTGACTGGCAATTTAGGGATAACACTTAGCACAGAGTTGTCAATGGAATTGTTCCCCTTTCCTTTTGATTTCCTCTTAGTGGCTTTCCCTCATGCCAAAAATACAGAAATGGGCCACATTTTAACTCCAGTTGTAAACTGGCCACTATGCCTCCCAGTTGTCTGTCCTTTCTCCTAATGTGTGTATTTGTTCACTTCCCATCATGGATTTAATGACTGGTCTAAGAAATGTGTTGGAAACTCTCTTTGTATGCATTGTACACCAATCTAATTCAATTATTTAAATGAGTGTGGAGGAGTATACAAGTGCACACCGATAATAATAAGTGGACCGATAATTGGAATGCAAGGTGGGTCTCTTGAGGTTAAGTTGTCTTAGTGGCTTGTGTCCTTTCCTTTTTACTCAACATGTTGTTTTTTTTATTGACCATTGTGCATTCTAATAAGCGTTGATAGTGAGTTGTGTAAATAGCAGGGTAGACTGTACATTCTTCAGGAATTTGTTTTAACAACCATGTCAGTGCAATAATTGTCTTTATGGCAAGGGTTACTCAAATGTGACAAACAAGAATTCCTAGGGATCAAGGAGATTTATAATATGGTTATATGTTACTTTTAGGTGTGATGTGTTGATTTCTGATCATCAATTCTTCAAAAGGCCTTTAAAAGTTCAATGTTAATGATTTTGTGGAATTTTAAAGTGTTCCTCAATGACTTCCACTTGAAATGATATCGTATTTCACAAGGACAATGCATTTTTTTTTAAGGGAAATTTATTATAGCTCTGGTACTTCTACAACTGCACTTTCAGATCAAGTATTCGTATTGATTTGTGCACCAAAACCTATCCCGTTTCAGGTATATTATTCCTGGTAGCCTAGTGGTTAGAGCGTTGAGCCAGTAACCGAAAGGTTGCTAGATTAAATCCCCGAGCTGACAAGGTAAAAATCTGTTCTGCCCCTTAACAAGGCAGTTAACCCACTGTTCCTAGGCCGTCATTGTAAATAAGAATGTGTTCTTAACTGACTTGCCTAGATAAAAAATATATATATTTATATATAATAGTCGATTAATTGCCATTTTTCTGAAGAAAACATATATCTGAAAAATACTAACCAGACAAGTCCCAATACATCTTGCAATGTTTGAGTTAATCAACTTGATTCATTGTTTCTGTAAGGCCATTGCATAACATGCTGCCTTTGCATTCCAGCAGTAATTAAAATTTTAAAAAGTCATTTTAATAGCACATCATAATATCACTATTTCATTGCTCACATTTGTTCTAATGCTTAACGGTTGGAAAAGTGGGTATTTGTAATACATAAATAACAATGCAATGTCTAAATTGTACTGATTATGTCTGGTATGTGACAAGATAAAGTTACTGCATTTGGCATATTATATGAGGCATTATAGTGTTTAGGGGGTATCATAGAAAGACCTGCAGTTTTACATGAATTATGTTTTTGAAAAATACCAAGTCTTGAGCTGGTCCTGGGAATGTGTTGCTGCAAAATCTATGTTTAAATTGTCTGTTTTTCAATGTAGATACCACCAAACATGTACAGTACATTGCACAAAAAGCAATGACTATTTCATCTGTAAGATTGAATATAATTTATTGTACATTGTCTGAGATGCTAGACCTGGCATAGATAGACAAACACATGTACACTGAACCAATATATAAACGCAACATGTAAAGTGTTGGTCCCATGTTTTGTGAGATGAAATAAAAGATCGCAGAAATGTTCCATACACACAAAAAGCCTTTCTCTCAAATTTTGTTCACAATCTTTTTACATCCCTGTTAGTGAGTATTTCTCCTTTGCCAAGATAATCCATCCACCTGACAGGTATGGAATAACAAGAAGCTAATTAAACAGCATGATCATTACACAGGTACACCTTGTGCTGGGAACAATAAATAAAAAACTCTAAAATGTGCAGTTTTGTCACACAACACAATGCCACAGATTTCTCCAGTTTTGAGGGAGCATGAAATTGGCATGCTGACTGCAGAAATGTCCACCAGCGCTGTTGCCAGAGAATTTAATGTTAATTTCTCTACCCTAAGCCGCTTCCAACGGCCTCACAACCACAGACAGGCATAATCTACAGACAACGAACACAATTGCATTTTATCGATGGCAATTTGAATGCACGGAGATACTGTGACGAGATCCTGAAGCCCATTGTGAGGCCCATTTTCTTTTAAGGTATCTGTGACCTACAGAGGCATATCTGTATTCCCAGTCATGTGAAATCCATACATTTGGGCCTAATTAGGGATTTGGGACATTTGAATGGCGCCCGAGGAGATGTCTGCCGTTTTACAGGCTCCTAACCAATTGTGCTACTGTGTGTGTTTTTTCACGTTATTAGTAACTTATGTTGTACATAATGTTTCTGGATATCAGGACAGCGATTACTCACCTCGTACTGGATGAAGATTTTTTCTTTAAGGAGTCGGACACAAAGTATTTACTTCAGACACCCGACAGGGCCCAAATCCCTGTCTTTCGTATGAAGAAGAGACGGAGATATCGAGGACTTAGGTCGGGGAGCCTTGTAAGTATCCGACGGCAAGTGAGTAATCCGCCTTTACCATCAGTCCTATAACCAACATGCAATCATTGGATAATAAAATGGATGAGCTCCGATCAAGACTATCCTAACAACGGGACATTAAAAACTGTAATATCTTATGTTTCACTGTGTCGTGGCTGAACGACGACATGGATAACATACAGCTGGCTGAGTTTTCGGTCCATCGGCAAGATAGAACCGCTGCCTCCGGTAAGACAAGGGGTGGCGGTCTATGTATATTTGTAAATAACAGCTGGTGCATGAAATCTAATATTAAGGAAGTCGCTAGGTTTCGCCTGAGGTAGAGTATCTGCTGAGGTAGAGTATCTCATGATAAGCTGTAGACCACACTATTTACCAAGACAGTTTTCATCTATATTTTTCATAGCTGTCTATTTCCACCACAAACCGATGCTGACACTAAGACGGCACTCAACAAGCTATATAAGGCCATAAGCAAACAAGAAAATGCTCATCCAGAGGCGGCGCTCCTAGTGGCCGGGGACTTTAATGCAGGAACATTTTAATCTGTTTTACCTAATTTCTACCAGCATGTTACATGTGCAACCAGAGGGGAAATTCTAGGCCACCTTTACTCCACACACAGAGACAAGTACAAAGCTCTTCCTCACCCTCCATTTTGCAAATCTGACCATAACTCTATTCTCCTGATTCCTGCTTACAAGCAAAAGTTAAAGCAGGAAGTACCAGTGACTCGCTCAATAAAGAAGTGGTCAGATGACACAGATGCTAAGCTGCAGGATTGTTTTTCAAGCACAGACTGGAACATGTACACCCCATCAGTCACTGGCTTCATCAATAAGTGCATTGATGATGTCGTCCCCACAGTAACCGTACGTACATACCCTAACCAGAAGCCATGGATTACAGGCAACATCCACACTGAGTTAAAGGGTAGAGCTGCCAATTTCAAGGAGTGGGACTCTAACCCGGACACTTATAAGAAATGCCGCTATGCCCTACGACGAACCATCAAACAGAAAAAGTGTCAATACAGGACTAAGATTGAATCGTACTACGCCGGCTCCGATGCTCGTCAGATGTGGCAGGGCTTGCAAACTATTTCTGACTACAAAGGGAAGCACAGCCGCGCAGCTGTCACAGCTGCCCAGTGACACAAGCCTACCAGACGAGCTAAATTACTTCTGCTCGTTTCGAGGCAAGCAACACTGAAGCATGCATGAGACCATCAGCTGTTCTGGACAACTATGTGATCACGCTCTCTGTAGCCCAATGTGAGTAAGAACTTTAAACAGGTCAACATTCACATGGCCGCAGGGCCAGATGAATTACTTCACTGACATTTTCAACCTGTCCAAGACCGAGTCTGTAATACCAACATGTTTCAAGCAGACCACCATAGTCCCTGTGCCCAAGAACACCAAGGTAACCTGCCTAAATGACTACCGACCCATAGCACACACATCTGTAGCCATGAAGTGCTTTGAAAGGCTGGTCTTGGCTCACATTAACACCATTATTCCAGAAACCCTAGACCCACTCCAATTTGCATACCGCCCAAACAGATCCACAGATGATGCAATCTATTGCACTCCACGCACTGCCCTTTCCCACCTGGATGAAAGGAACACCTACCTGAGAATGCTATTCATTGACTACAGCTCAGCATTCAACACCATAGTGCCCTCAAAGCTCATCACTAAGCTAAGGACCCTGGGACTAAACATTTCCCTCTGCAACTGGATCATGGACTTCCTGACGGGCCGCCCCCAGGTGGTAAGGGTAGGTAACAACACATCTGCCACGCTGATCCTCAACACGGGGCCCCTCGGGGGTGCGTGCTCAATCCCCTCCTGTACTCCCTGTTCATGACTGCATGGCCAAGCACGACTCCAACACCATCATTAGGCCTGATCCAACAATGGTAGGCCTGATCACCGACAACGATGAGACATCCTATAGGGAGGAGGTCAGAGACCTGGCAGTGTGGTGCCAGGATAACAACCTATCCATCAATGTGATCAAGACAAAGGAGATGATTGTGGACTACAGGAAAAGGAGGACCGAGCACGCCCCCATTCTAATCGACAGGGCTGTGGTGGAGCAGGTTGAGAGTTTCAAGTTCCTTGGTGTCCACATCACCAAAAAACTATTATGGTCCAAACACAGCAAGACAGTCATGAAGAGGGCACGACAATGCCTATTCCCCCTCAGGAGACTGAAACGATTTGGCATGGGTCCTCAGATCCTTACAGCTGCATGGGCCAGTACATCACTGGGGCCAAGCTTCCTGCCATCCAGCACCTCTATACCAGGCAGTGTCAGAGGAAGGCCCTAAAAGACTCCAGCCACCCTAGTCATAGACTGTTCTCTCTGCTACCGCACGGAAAGAGGTACCGGAGTTTCAAGTCTAGGTTCAAAGGGCTTCTTAACAGCTACCGCAGAGAAAACTGACTGATAAATATTATTTTTATTTTAGTAAATACTTTCTTAACACTTGTTGTTCTTAAAACTGCATTGTTGGTTAAGGGCTTGTAAGTAAGCATTTCACCTGGTGTATTCGGCACACGTGACAAATGCAATTTTAGTTTATTTTTGTTTGTTAATTTCAATTGACTGATTTCCTTATATGAACTGTAACTCAGTAAAGTCTTTGAAATGTTTGCATGTTGCATTTATATTTTTGTTCAGTATAAATAATTCCACTAGTATTTTGCCACATTTGGCCTTCATACTTCTCATAATGATTGTAAATATAAATAAAAAGCCTGAAAACATTTGTTAGCAGTGAGTTGCTAAATGTCTAAAAGGGTTTACTAATAATAAAAAAAGATATTAAAGGAAGGTGTGTGTGGATACAGTCTAATGGGCTGGACTGAGAATACCTTGGTGGTAGCTCTGGTCAAGGGCGTAGGAGCACACTCCTCTTCTAAGACAGTAGAGGAACACACTACCTCCCTGGACCAGAGCTACACTATATATACAAAAGTATGAGGACACCCCTTCAAATCAGTGGATTCAGCTATTTCAACCATACCTGTTGCTGACAGGTGTATAAAATCGAACACACAGCCATGCAATCTCCATAGACACACATTGGCAGTAGAATGGCCTAACTGAAGAGCTCAGTGACTTTCAATGTTGCACCATCATAAGTGCCATCTTTCCAACGAGTCAGTCCGTCAAATTTCTGCCTTGCTAGAGCTGCCCCGGTCAACTATAAGTGCTGTTATTGTGAAGTGGAAATGTCTGGGAGCAACAGCGGCTAGCAAAGTGATAGGCCACACAAGCTCAAACAACGGGACCGCCGGGTGCTGAAGAGCATAAAAATAATCTGTCCTCGGTTGCAACACAGTTTCAAACTGCCTCTGGATGCAATGTCAGGACAAGATCTGTTCGTCTGAAGCTTTATGAAATGGGTTTCCATGGCCAAGCAGCTGCACACAAGCCTAAGATCACCATGCGCAATGCCAAGCATGGTTGGAGTGGTGTAAAGCTCGCCGCCATTGGACTCTGGAGCAGTGGAAACGCATTCTATGGTGTGATGAATCACGTTTCACCATCTGGCAGTCCAACGGACTAATCTGGGTTTGCCGGATGCCAGGAGAACGCTACCTGGCCAAATGCATAGTGCCAATTTTAAAGTTTGGCGGAGGAGGAATAATGGTCTGGGACTGGTTCTGGCTTGGCCCCTTAGTTCCAGTGAAAGGAAATCTTCACGCTACAGCATACAATGACATTCTAGATGATTCTGTGCTTCCAACTTTGTGGCAACAGTTTGGGGAAGGCCCTTTCCTGTTTCAGCATGACAATGCCCCCGTGCACAAAGTGAGGTCCATACAGAAATGGTTTGTCGAGATCGGTGTGGAAGAACTTGATTGGCCTGCACAGAGCCCTGACCTCAAATCCATCCAACACCTTTGGGATGAATTGGAATGCCTACTGCGATCCAGGCCTAATCGCCCAACATCAGTGCCCAACGTCACTAATGATCTAGTGGCTGAATGGAAGCAAGTTCCTGCAGCAATGTTCCAACATCTAGTGGAAAGCCTTCCCAGAAGAGTGGAGGCTATTATAGCACCAAAGGGGGGACCAATTTGAGAATGAGATGTTCGACGAGCAGGTGTCCACATACTTTTGGTCATGTAGTGTACCTTGGAGGGTGTGTGTGCTTATGTGCTTCAGGGAGATAGTGACAGTGTTAAGTAATAGGTCCTCTTGCTCCAGTGACAGCCAGCCCTCTGGCTATATATATACACTTCAGGTATGTGTATCACTGGGAGATGGTTCCACACTCAGTTTGAATATTGCTGAGGGCTAGTAATTTTTGTTATTTCAAGTAAACCTGTGTTACATGCATGTTATGAATTCACTACATGAAGTGACAATTGTTTAGGGGGATACCTAAATAGGTGCACCACAGAGCTGTGTATTGGGACTGTGACTTTTCCCACATTTGCAGATATGGTTTACAGACACACCTCCTGACATACAGACACATCATAAATGATATATCTGTCCTTTCATGAGTAAATCATTTATCAAAGTGATTTAATTATTGAAGTTTTATCAATTTACACTTGTCTGATAAACTGCACAGGATTAACAAAACTTAAAACATTGTAGGTTGTGTTTGAACTAGAAGTGCATGATGTATGGGATTAATTTTATGAAGCCATAACGTGGCAGGTAGCGGTTAGAATGTTAGGCCAGTAACTGAAAGGTTGCTGGTTTGAATACCCAGCCGACAAGGTGAAAAATGTTGACGTGCCCTTGAGCAAGGCATGTAACCTTAATTTGCTCCAGCGGCGCCGTACTACTATGGCTGACCCTGTAAAAACAACGCATTGTCACTGCACCTATCCATATGTGACAAGCATCAGTGTGTAGAAGGGAGATTCCTATATGTGAGAAGAAAAAGCTGTATGTGTTAACTGTAGGGTTATCCATGGTGCTGGAGTGTCCGGTGAGAGAAAGGCAGTTCAAGCCGGTTGCCAGGATCAGAGTAGTACAGAAGGTGTCGTATGCTGAGGCAGTGAAGAGAGTAGTAGAGGAAGATGGGTCCAGGGCAAGGGATCATAAGAAGCTCCCTGTGAGTAGGCCGAGGCCAATAGACAGTGATAGGAATAACGTGTTTCAGTAAGGCTGTGTTCTTAGCGTTCATAGCCATGATTATCAACTGTACCACAGAAATGGAATGTAAATCACAGAAAATAGATTTTGTGGTGGCAGCTGCAGAGAAGTTCTTGGGTGTACGAGATTTTACTGCAGAAGAGTGTGTTGAACGATAGTATCCCATCCTCCCAGGCTGCCGGCCTGGTGTAGGATCAGATAGGGCCAAGTAGTGGAAAAGTGGTGACGTTTTAATGGGAGTAGGGTTATTCGATAGGAATATTTTTCTTCCCTTATCCCCATCCTTTTTCCCTCCCCTTTTTGTATAGATGTATAAATACAGTAGGTGGCGGAGTATGCACCTCTTAGTTGGATGCGATCCGCCAATAAATTTAAAGAAGGAGAAGAATACTCCCTCTCGCTTGTACCAGAGTTTCTAAACTTGTACTGTCTGTACTTACCTACTGTATTGTCGTTGCCCCTGTACTCCTCGCATCCCCACTTCACTCCTCATAGAGAGCAATAGTAATGGTGTATTTTTGTTTGCACTAACTCTGCCGTTGGACTAAGCCTATGTGGAAATTAATGGAGTTTTTGGATTAACTAAGAAAATAAGGTCTGTGGTAAACACAGGTTTAGGAAATCTTATAGGTTTTGTTCTATGAGATAATCTTCATCAGCTAACATCACTTTTTGTGAATGTTTAAGCATTCATGTAATCAAAAGAAGCACATAAAGGCTTCATAATTCATAAAGGTCATGTTAACTGACTTATATTATCTCGTAGAACAAAACATATAAGATCTCCTAAGCCTGCGAAACCCTATTCTTTCCCCATCGGAATGGCTGAACGAACCAGAGGTAGCCTTACCTCATTTCCGTTTTTAGGACTACAAGCTTGCGAGCTATATAGAATTTTGATTATACAAATGCTTCAAAATTCACAAAAAGTGACATTAGTTGATTAAGTTTATCTCATAGAACAAAACCTATTAGATCTCTTAAGCTTGTGTTTACCACATACCATATTTTTGGCGTTTATCCCAAAACCCTCCAAATAACCCATTCATTTTCCTATAGGCTTTGACAAACGAACCATGAAGGAGTTAGTGCCTACAAAAAGACGCCATTACAATTCAGTGGCTATGCAGGGTCAGTGACGTCGCACGAAGCCTCTCTCACTCTCTTCCTGCTGCATCATCATCATCATCATCATCATCACAACAGCCGCTAGTAGCACCCTGTCTAATTGCGGTGACCGGGGGACTGGATAGTCATAACTAATTAGCATAATACTAACTCTAAACATAACACTAGTTAACATCACCACAACAGAGTAATCTACGGAAACCATTTACATTGAGCTATCCCCTTGATACCGCTAGGACATGGCCAGGCAAGATCAGGTCCTGCTCTTGGAGCCACAGCACGAACTGAAATTCCGAGGTAAGAGACTGAGGGGAGGGCCCAATTCTGAAGGGAGGGGGAGGTAGTAACAGGCCCAGCGTAATGAGGGGGGGGGGCACATCATACCCTTCATTTGTAAAATCTTAATATGGAGTTAAGGAGGATAATCATTTCGAATGAACATTGACTTGCGTTCGCTAGCTAGCTAACGTTTTAGCCAGTTTACGTTACCTTGACCAGGCAGGCCTGCTGGGAAAAAAGCTATCTTACGTTCCAACTGCAGCGCCCTGACAGGTCTTTGGCGCTATTAATAATGTCTAGTTAACCTAGTATTTTAACTACTTAGCTAACGTTGGTGCATTCTGTTTCACGTGCATTGTGCAATAACTTTCCAATAGGCAAGTTAGTCGTTTTATTATCGTGCTTGACTGACAACATTGTCAGTGTAGGTAGTAGCCCTTTGAGCTAGCAAGCTATCAATGAATGCCAGCTGATTGCCTATACTTTCAAGCATAATGATAGCACGCTAACAGTAGTTCGTTTCCTAGCTAGCGAGTAGCTAACTTGTTAATTCGCTAGCTGTCATTCTAATGGCTTGCCAGCTTTCAGATGGAACTAGGCATGAAATACCATTTTTATCTGGAGGTTTTTCTCATCGGTGACCAGGTGTTCTTGACCAGGTGTGTTAAGGAGCACAATATGGCTCAGGGTGCCATATGGACAGTTTGAACTGAGCATCCTAAGAATTACAATGTGTCCAGGTAAATTTGAATTTATTGACCCATTGAGTTCCAGGAGCTTCTGTATGTTTCCTGAAGCATTATCACAAATTAATTCTAGGTCATCTTTGAGATCCAAAATAATAAATAGCCATTCATCTGTGCCTGTTGAATTAGTGTCTTTCTACAGACATTTTGAGATGCCCCACGGCCTTGGTAGACATGTCAAGCCAATATAATCCATTGCTAAAACTGCTCTGCTTGTTGTGAGGGTAGGCTCTTTATTTGTCTTGGCTCATTGCAAGTTGAGCCAACAAAGATAATTGCTAATGACAAGAAGTAGGCTAGCCTAACCTCAAGGAAACACACCAAGCCACACGGGCCAGTTCAGGAGTATTCCAAACTTGGGTCCAGGTGCCCCTGGAGGTCTGCAAGGGGGTTTCAGGGTCTTTGGCAAATTGACACAATTTTAGTTTTACTCATACCAATATTTCATTCACAAGAAAGTCATGACTTCTGTCAGGCAATTCACAATCATAGGCCTCTCCTATAAGCCTGATGTTCTTTTTGTTATTTAGGGGTCCTCTACATGAAAAAGTTTGGGAACCCAGGGTCTAAGAAATGATTTTCAATATGTTTCCTTTAAATTATGGCCATGTTTCGAGAACATTACAACACACCTGAACTAAGCTTTTCATTTATGCATTTTTGATTAGGCCTACTAGTAGTGATTTTCTATTTATAGCCTAGTGGGGTGAGTAGTCTGAGATGGAGGTTGACATGGGAGTGAAAATCCATTCCTGTCCCGTCTTGTCAAATTTTCCCGTACTATCCTGATCCCGCAACAGTTCTATAGTCCTGAAACTTTCCTGTCCCATCCTGATAAAAATCACTCCCGTCCCTTGCTCATTTTTACGTGCAGAAATCAGGAATAACTTCCTCCATTAGCTGCTCGTCTGTCTGTCCCCCGCTCTGCATGTGAGTAATGTTACCCATAGAAACTGCTCTGTTTGGCTGCTGCTCAGCACTCACGAGACAGTTTCCTGCCCTGCACACACAGCTGATAACAACCACATTACAAGATTTTGGCAGTGAAGGCAGCCGTTCTACTTACCCAGAGTCGGATGAGCTCAATTCCAGTCTTGAAGACTTCATCATTCACTGATGTACAGTACATTGGTAAAGTAGAGATAGCGCAGTGGCCATGGCTGTAACTGGAGCGGGGCATTAGAGGGAGCAGATGGAAGGGGGAATTTACAATTTATTTGTGATAGATCTTTATTAAGGTAAACTATATTAGGCCTACACACAGTTTATTTTTATGAAATGCTCCACACATGGCATATTGATAAGCATGTCAGTTTCCATTGCGCTGTAACACTTAATTGATTGTGATTCATTAAAGTCTGACTGGACAGAGAATCAAATCACCTAGCATCGTAGGCTAAAATTGCCAATTGAAAGGTAGGCCTTTGGTGACAACAAATTCTGCTGTGGTCCTTTTGGGCTCAAGTGTTCACCAATGAGCTAGAGCATCTTTAAACACTACTGGTCAAAAGTTTTAGAACACCTACTCATTCAAGGGTTTTTCTTTTTTACTGTAGAATAATAGTGAAGACATCAAAACAATGAAATAACACATATGGAATCATGTAGCAACCAAAAAAGTGTTAAGCAAATCAAAATATATTTTATATTTGAGATTATTTAAATAGCAACCCCTTGCCTTGATGACAGCTTTGCACACTCTTGGCATTCATAAGGTAGTCACCTGGAATGCATTTCAATTAACAGGTGTGCCTTGTTAAAAGTTAATTTGTGGAATTTCTTTCCTTCTTAATGTGTTTGAGCCAATCAGTTGTGTTGTGACAAGGTAGGGGTGGTATACAGACAATATCCCTATTGGGTAAAAGACCAAGTCCATATTATTTCAAGAACAGCTCGAATAAGCAAAGATAAACAACAGTCCATCATTACTTTAAGACATGAAGGTCAGTTAATACGGAAAATGTCAAGAACTTTGAACGTTTCTTCAAGTGCAGTCGCAAAAACCATCAAGCGCTATGATGAAACTGGCTCTCATGAGGACCGCCACAGGAATGGAAGACCCAGAGTTACCTCTGCTGCAGAGGATATTCATTAGAGTTACCAGAGTTCATTAGAGTTACCAGCCTCAGAAATTGCAGCCCAAATTAATGCTCCACGAAGTTCAAGTTACAGACACATCTCAACATCAACTGTTCAGAGGAGACTGTGTGAATCAGGCCTTCATGATCGAATTGCTGCAAAGATACCACTAAAGGACACCAATAATAAGAAGAGACTTGCTTGGGCCAAGAAACACGAGCGATGGACAATAGACCAGTGGAAATGTGTCCTTTGGTCTGGAGTCCAAATTTGAGATTTTTTGTTCCAACCGCCATGTCTTTGTGAGACGCGGTGTGGGTGAACGAATGATCTCTGCATGTGTATTTCCCACCGTAAAGCATGGAGGTGTTATGGTGTGGGGGTGCTCTTCTGGTGACAATGTCTGTGATTTATTTAGAATTCAAGGCACACTTAACCAGCATGGCTACCACAGCATTCTGCAGCGATACTCCATCCCATCTGGTTTGCGCTTAGTGGGACTATCATTTGTTTTTCAACAGGACAGTGACCCAACACACCTCCAGGCTGTGTAAGGGCTATTTGACCAAGGAGAGTGATGGAGTGCTGCATCAGATGGCCTGGTCTCCACAATAACCAGACCTCAACCAAATTGAGATGGTTTGGGATGAGTCAGACCGCAGAGTGAAGGAAAAGCAGCCAACAAGTTCTCCGCATATGTGGGAACTCCTTCAAGACTGTTGGAAAAGCATTCCAGGTGAAGTTGGTTGAGAGAATGCCAAGAGTGTGCAAAGCTGTCATCAAGGCAAAGGGTGGCTGTTTGAAAAATGTCAAATATAAAATATATTTTGATTTCACACTTTTTTTGGTTACTACATGATTCCATATATGTTATTTCATAGTTTTGACGTCTTCACTATTATTCTACAATGTAGAAAATAGTAAAAATAAAGAAAAACCCTTGAATGAGTAGGTGTTCTAAATTATTTGCCTGGTAGTGTAAATCTCCTTAAATCTGTAAAAATGTAAATTTGGAACTACACATTCAAGGTACCAAACAGTCTTGCTCTCCCTTAAAACACACCCTTCAGACGACATGACAGCATCAAATATATGTCCTTCAGAACTCTATTTTTGTCGCTGTACTTTTTCTGCCAGTTGGAAAGTATCCCAAGGCACTTTCAGGAAGTTGTAGATCAACTACACAGGAGTTAGCTGAGTGAGTTGTTTAATTGAAACCGATGTTCCACCAATTGTGAGGGTCTGAATTTCACCTCTCTTGGCTCAGTGTGCAATGGGAAGTGTCAGTTGCTGTGGACATTTGTGGGGTGAAACTTTATCTAGAATCTTAGTGCATGTGCTAATTCCGACTAAGGCAGCTCACTTCCACATTTCCATTCACAATGCATCCATCTCTCCCTCAAATGCAAGGCCTTCCTCCTCTATACCAGCTAGAATGCAGGTGTGTTTTATTTTGGTAGCCTGAAATGGAGTCTTTCAGACTCAGATATTAATTTATCATCCCTCGAATCTCCCATGTTCTTCCTTTTAGTGCAAAGTGTACTCTGAGGTCCTGCGGAATGTTTTAAGGCTAGTTTGTAAATCCAGTTGAGGAGTTAAATCCTGTACAGCTGTATGCTGCTCAATGTCAAGTGGCCAAGTGCTTTCCGAAGGCTTTTGCTTCCTATCAAACTGGTTTCACAGAAACAGAAGTGTAGCTGACCTGAGTCATTCTGTTGAGGATATCATTTTGTGGTCTGGCTTGTGAGTTCACCAACTTAATGCAACCATCATGATTCAGAGTTGTAAAAACAAAAGTGGTTTGATATTGAGCAATTCCACAACAGACACGTGGAATTTCAATGGAAGGTCACTTTTCAGTGAAACAATCAGATTTGACTTAGTGTTGGCATTCCTGTAGGCTAGCGTTCTTTGTGAGGTACATGATCAAGTTGGGTGTGAACTTGAAGTCTGTCTGTGCAGAGGGATTTGACAGAGATGGCTAAGTAAAGAAAGGATCTGGTTGGATGTAGTGGCTTGAGGCTAGTAGTGTTCCTTCCTACGCCCCTGGTGCCTCAAATGTCCTCTTGTTCTTCAAGGACAGCCATTAGCCTACCTTGTCCAGGCTATTAGAGATTATTAGAAACAAATTGAAGGTAGTTGGATTCCTCAGCGACTCAAAGTATTTCACATAGTTTTGACCAAGTGAAATGAAGCTGTTAAAATATACCAAATTAATTTGATCTATTTTCACTGCATCTGGTTGGGTTACCGTTACAACCAGCTACGTCCTTCCTAATTCTCCTCCATAGCCGACTTTTCTTAAGATAGGGGCCCAGGCTACATGTTTTAGACTATACGGTTTAAGCAACTTTTCTATTTGATGGGCCTAATAAATTAAAAAGGCCACATTTCTGTCGCTGTGGGACCAGTCCCTTCTTTCAAGATGCCACTGATGTTATTTTTCTACAAGATCCTAGGCATTCTCTTAGATGCCACTGTTTTTGTGAGGTGAACCTAGTAGGCCTAGGCTATTTGTTTAATCTAGGCTATCGGTTAAAAGTCCATGTTTTATTGTTCTGTAGCACGAGAGCCATTAGTCACGATACCACTGATAGCTAATCCTTTCTTGAAGTTAAAAAGCTGCTCTTGTATTACTCTTGTTGATTTTTTTTTTTTTTTAAGAGGACTTGGATATTGATTGTTCATTGTTCGCTACCGCCGAGGAATTAATGGAACTAGACGAAGGACCCAAGGATGTGGTTGGCATGAAAAATGCTTTTTAATTAGGCTAGTCATGGCCTTAATAGCATCAGCTGCTCTACTTATTAAAATTGAGGGGAGATGTCTTTGACGTGACACAATCTGTGCTTTCTCTTTGAAGGTTTTTGACAGTAGCAAGAATGGTTGTTATTGACTGATATTAGTGAGGTTGGTAGAGTGAGGTTACTGTATTATTATTCAGGCAATGACAAAAGGCTGGGGTTGCAATTTGGTGTTCGCTTCTGGCCTAATGTGTCAAGATCCATACACCTCAAACATGTGAATCAATCACATTTATTTATAAAGCCCTTACATCAGCTGATGTCACAAAGTGCTGTACAGAAACCCAGCCTAAAACCCCAAACAGCAAGCAATGCAGGTGTAGAAGCACGGTGGCTAGGAAAAACTCTCTAGAAAGGCCAGACCTTAGGAAGAAACTTATAGAAGAACCAGGCTATGAGGGGTGGCCAGTCCTCTTCTGGCTGTGCCGGGTGGAGATTGTAACAGAACATGGCCAAGATGTTCAAATGTTCATAGATGACACGCAGGGTCACATAATAATAATCACAGTGGTTGTCGAGGGTGCAACAGGTCAGCACCTCAGGAGTAAATGTCAGTTGGCTTTTCATAGCCGATCATTCAAAGTATCTCTACCGCTCCTGCTGTCTCTAGAGAGTTGAAAACAGCAGGTCTGGGACAGGTAGCATGTCCGGTGAACAGGTCAGGGTTCCATAGCCGCAGGCAGAACAGTTGAAACTGGAGCAGCAGCACGGCCAGGTGGACTGGGGACAGCAAGGAGTCATCAGGCCAGGTAGTCCTGAGGCATGGTCCTAGGGCTCAGGTCCTCCAAGAGAGAGAGAATTAGAAGAAGCCTAGCCCCAGATAATAATTTAATGATGATTAGGACTACTGCCATTTCAGTGAAGCCGTCATTGTCGGGATGTGGGTCATTAACACAGTTCATTGATGTCCCCAGTGAAAAGCGTAGGCCATTTTCGCTCAAAAGTAGGTCTGCTATTCCTTTGTTTTGAAAGCCTAGTATTCAGACTTGTTGTCCTTAAGATGTGTTCCTCTACCATTGCGTAATGTGAATCGCTTTAAGCATGATTTTTGTATTGTTACTTCCCTTTCTCTCTTCAAACTCCCCCATTCCTCAATGGTGATCCAGCACATTTTTATGCCTTTGATGTGCTGATTCAGTAACCCTATTCATTTGATTAGCCCATCATGTTTTCTCTACAGTTTGCATCTTTCACATGCAATAGTCTGTCTGCTTGTGGCAATTTCATACTCTTCTTTTTCTGTCATCGTTACCACCCATGAATCCAGATGTTATAGAATGTGATAGCCTTGTGCCCCTCACTGTCTCAAAGCAAAGAATGAGGCATGCCCCCATTGGTAAAATCCGGTTGTGGCAGTCTTGTCAGATTTCTATTGTGTTGTTTTAAAATTGTAAAATGCTATTACTGAATCTACCTTTAAAGATAGTCTCCAATATTTTCTCTGTCAGTGTATAAGCCTACCTCTGTAAAGTATTTATTTATATTTGATAAAACCTTCTCCCATCACAGGTCCCTTCTCGGATGTGGTCAACACAACCTTAAAGCTCGCCAACCCCACAGACAGGAATGTGTGCTTCAAAGTCAAGACGACAGCCCCGCGCCGGTACTGCGTCCGGCCAAACAGCGGTGTCATCGACGCCGGCACCTCAATCAACGTCTCAGGTACGTATATGTGGATCTCACCAGGAAGTATGGTAGCAAAATTACGTAAACTTAACCAAAGTTCCCAGGTTTTTCATAAATCCTGGTTGGAGGAATTGTGCAACCCTACCAGGCCAGGGAGTTTGTAGGCCTGAATGAGTGCTATGGTTTACAACCATTGTCCATGTATTCCCTATTTAGATGTTACTAGCAGGTACTGTATGTCAGGTCCTTCCTAACCTACCTTGTGTTCGAGTGAGGCGTCTAACACTAGAATTACATGTTTTAATTACTCTGCCATTTTTAAAGTCATGTCCCCCCTGTCCTTGACTTATCCTAAATAGGTCTATTCAACACACTATCGTTGTTAGAATCTTGATATCAGAGTTTAAGGAGGACATTCCTTTTTTTTCTCCCTCCCCGTCCTTTCACCTGAAAGTTGACTGCCATCTGACAATGGCCCATTAAAACTACACCTAAACTATATCAAAACTAATTTCACACACAGGCCCATAATAAAAGATGAAGGCTGAAGAGAAGAATGAATTGACAGCAGTCAAATGTGACAATATTATCAATTGTCTTGTGAATGAAGAGACTGCGCAGGGTGTGTATTTGACAAAGAAGGGAACAGCGCTTACCAAAACTTTTTCAAAATCATCCTACAGAGGTTCATGCAGGTCAGACGTTTTGTTTTCGGGAAGAGCAGATTCTAAGGTTTCTAAAACACCTACATTTGCCAAACAACTCTCTAAATTGAGCAGATGAATTCTATTTCAATATATATATATTTTTTGTAGAATAATCACAATTCCGTTACACGTGAGCACACACGGCAGCATATAACCTAGGCTACTATGCACAGAATAGTAACCAGTGATTGGAGTAAGGGGTTACAAAGTAACATGTTAGAGTACTCAGAAAAGGTTAACCTTTTCTCAATAGGGGGGCGCCATTTTGACTTTGTAAAAAAACGTTCCCAAATTAAACTGCCTCGTACTCAATTCTTGCTCGTACAATATGCATATTATTATTACTATTGGATAGAAAACACTCTCTAGTTTCTAAAACCGTTTGAATTATATCTGTGAGTAAAACAGAACTCATTTTGCAGCAAACTTCCTGTCAGGAAGTGAGAAATCTGAAATCGGGCACTCTGTTCCAGGGTCAGTTTATTAATTTGCATGTAATCTATGGGTCGACATGCACTGCATACGCCTTCCCCTAGATGTCAGTAAGCAGTGAGAATTGGAATGGGGTGTCTAGGTAGATCTGAGGCCGTACAAATGCTCTTGGAACCGGGTGTGCAGTCTTTTCAACGTTCGTCATGACGCAAGACAGACCTCAGGATTGCATTCTGAAAAGCTCTCGTTATAGGCGTTAGATATATCCGGCTCTGATTTTATTCGATATAGGTGTTAAAAACATCATAATGTAGTTATTTTAAACCGAGTTATATCAGTTTATATCAGTATATTGCGATTTTCGGTATTTTATTTGTGCTGCGTTATGGTGAGTTGGACACGTCTTCGCCACATGGCTAATGTTTGCTGCTAATTCCAAAGTTGAAGACGACAATCTACAACCGAGCAATGATTATTCTGGACAAAGGACAACTTGCACAAGATTCTGATGGAAGCTCATCAAATAGTAAGAACTATTTATGATGTTAATTCGTTGTTCTGTTGAAAAATGTTAAACTATTATTCCGCCATTAATTTCGGTGCGGTCTCGCTTTAACGCACGCTGTATGTCGTAGTAACGTTAATTTTAAAAATCTAACAGCGGTTGCATTAAGAACTAATGTATCTTTCATTTGCTGTCCAACCTGTATTTTTTTAGTCAAGTTTATGATTAGTTATTGATTAGATTAGGTGCCTCTCCCAAGATTTCTCCCGACATTTTGTTTGCATTTTGGCTACTATTCATATTGTATAACCACGATTTGTGCCGCTAAATATGCACATTTTCGAACAAACCATATATGTATTGTGTAATTTGATGTTATAGGACTGTCATCTGAAGAAGTTTGAGAAGGTTAGTGAATAATTTTATATCTTTTGCTGGTTTATTCGTTATCGCTACTGTTGGCTTGAATCAATGCTGTTGTGTGGTTGGCTATTGTAGTAAGCTAATATAATGCTATATTGTGTTTTCGCTGTAAAACACTTAAAAAATCTGAAATATTGGCTGGATTCACAAGATCTTTGTCTTTCATTTGCTGTACACTGTGTATTTTTCATAAATGTTTTATGATGAGTATTTAGGTAATTCACGTTGCTCTCTGTAGTTATTCTAGTTGCTTTGGTGAGAGTTGTGATGGTGGCTGCAATGTAAAACTATGATTTATACCTGAAATATGCACATTTTTCGAACAAAACATATGCTATACAATAAATATGTTATCAGACTGTCATCTGATGAAGTTGTTTCTTGGTTAATGACTATTTATATCTTTATTTGGTCGAATTTGTGATAGCTACCTATGCAGTAAAAAAATGGTGGGAAAAAAAAGTTGTGTCTTTTGCTATCGTGGTTAGCTAATATAAATACATATTGTGTCTTCCCTGTAAAACATTTTAAAAATCAGAAATGATGGCTGGATTCACAAGATGTGTATCTTTCATCTGGTGTCTTGGACTTGTGATTTCATGATATTTAGATGCTAGTATTTACTTGTGGCGCTATGCTAGGCTATGCTAGTCAGCTTTTTTACTGATGAGGGTGCTCCCGGATCCGGGATGAGTACCAAGTAAAAGTTAATTTTGTGTTAACGAGTTAAGCTTTTAAATGATGTAAGACACATGTATTTACAAGAATGTTTAATATTACGAATGGTGTATTTAGAATTTTAGCGCTCTGCAATTTCACTGGTTGTTGGCCAGGTGCAATTTCACTGGTTGTTTGCTAGCGTCCCACTGGTGCCAGAGAGGTTAAACAAGTGGATTCAGGGATCAAGTGTAGCTGGAGCTGAGCCTGGTTTAAGTTGGATGCCACTATAGAGGTGAAAGGAACACCACCACTTTCCCTCTTTCTCACTTTTCAATACAGTGGATAAAAAGGGGTATGCCAGGTATACTCTCTGCCTGAAAGAGATCAATTATGCCAACAAAGGGTATCCGGCTCTGCTGGCACATTGTAGAACAGATGTTCACAGGCAGAAAGTGTTCAATGTAATAATGTGCAGTGTAGCCCAAAGATATTGCTTTTGTTGTGTTGAACATGACAGTAACACGTGTGTGTGAGTGAGGGGGGAATATACAGTTTTTTACTCAGTGAACATTATTTTTGCACACAGGTAGCCTGTGCACTTGATCGACATCTACTATAGTGGCCACTATAATAGAGCAAAACTAGAATGCCTGTTTGTTTCAATCTATTTCTACTTTAAGACGTCCTTTATAATAGAACAAGTGTTCTATTATAAAGGCTGTCATGGCTAACTGCAATATTAGTGTATTGTTTTTTTCTCAATACTTACATTTTTTTTCCTTTGAGTTAGGTTCACATTAACCACTTTTTATTTTACACACAGATACTGATCATGTAGATCATATTCTTTGTTGTTTAATTAGTTAACCTGCATTTCCCCCTAA
The DNA here is from genome assembly GCF_016432855.1 of Salvelinus namaycush. Taxonomy (NCBI): domain Eukaryota; kingdom Metazoa; phylum Chordata; class Actinopteri; order Salmoniformes; family Salmonidae; genus Salvelinus; species Salvelinus namaycush. The sequence continues at coordinate 52,958,775 of NC_052308.1, read as the reverse complement.
CAGGGATTTTTTGCATGTTTCAGTGCAACAAAAAAAAGCCCTCACCAGTTTGCATCCCTGAGTTTTTCAATTTAAGTAATCCATTACTTTGACAATATTATTTCCCTTTTTCTTTGTTGGTGCAAATAAGAAAGAAATTCCTCTCCTTATGTTCACTGTGGTTCTCAGTTATCTATCAGTCCTCTGCTGTTGATAAAAACAGTGCAATGTTTTTGAGGAATTACTGAAATATTTAAAGGAGTTCTTTTTATTTTATATTTATGACCAAATCTAAATTCTTGATGTAAATTGCATGTTATAGAAGGGTCCATGCACCTTTTTTGTGATTTCTGTTGTTTTTGATAAACTTACCCCAAACAGTGAATCACTTCCTCCTCATCCTTGTTGAGCAGTATGTGGGTCCTGAAAAACATGAACAAAGGCTCCAAATAAGACCTTTTAGAAACTGCAACGCTCTCAGTATAGTGATGCAGGTCTTTAGATCAGTGGAGGCTCCTTAGAGGACGAAGGGGAGGTCCATCCTCTTCAGTGAATTTCATGAAAATAGTGAAACATTAAAAAAGCTATCCTTTTCAGATAATATTATACCAAATAATTGATTAAAACACATAGTTTGCAATGAAGGTCTACAGTAGCTTCAACAGCACTCTATAGGGTAGCACCATGTTGTTTCTGTCCTCCTCTGTGTACATTGACTTCAATTCAAAACCTAGGAGGGTCATGGTTCTCACCCCCTTCCATAGACTTACACAGTAATTATGACAACTTACGGAGGACGTCCTCCAACGTATCAGAGCTCTTACAGCATGAATTGACATGTTGTCCACCCAATCAAAGGATTAGAGAATGAATTTAGTACTGAAAGCATAAGCTACAGCTAGCTAGCACTGCAGTGCATAAAATGTGGTGAGTAGTTGACTCGGAGAGAGAACGACAATAGTTGAACAGTTTTAACAAATGTTTTTATTTAAAAATGAAGGAGAAGTGGGAGAGAGGGCTAGCTATATATATTTAGTTTTTTCACTTAGCTAGCGAATGCAGCTAACTAATTTAGCCTACTCAAACACCTGGCTCAAACAGAGAAGGATGCTATGTTAGCTAGCTGGCTACGGCTATCCAACACTGGAACTCTTCCAAGTCAATGTAAGCTTTTGGTAACTGCTAAACTTCTTGCTAATTGTACACCTGTACTGCATGATTGTAGTGTGTTTACTAATGCATTAGTTCTAATAGCTATGTTGACTATGACGTTAGCCTACATTGTCATCACCATATTAGCTGTGTGTAGCGGTTATGATATGGTGTGGCTTGAAAAGGTGTTATCTCCTGGTCACAGACAGCAGATGTGTTGTGCACTGAAGTGCACACACGAAGGGAAAAGGTGAGGGAGAGTGCATGGATGCGAGTTGGAATTATACAACGAGCAAAAATGATCATGCTGTTTGTATGTGGCTGCTATGAAAGTGAACTGCATTTGCATGTGATCAGGGGTGTATTCATTCCACTGATTCTGTTAAATCGTTTCTTAAACGGAAGCAAACTGAACAAAACGGGGATAAAAATACCTGAATTTTTCCAATAGAAACTCTCATTTGCAACTGTTGGACTAATTATTACACCCTAGATCAGCTAGATGCAGGCAAGAGTGCAAGGCCGTATTGGATGTGTCACTGTTACCTTGATTTCTACATTTTCTCTCGACCTATGTTGTAAACTTTCATTAATAAGCTACCAACCTCATGATGAGTATAGGGACAATTCGAGTATCATGTAGTCGCCTAAACTACGGTATGACGGTATTTTTATGTTTTTTAATAATAAAAGTTCTAAATGCTCTTTTATGAGTAGTGCGTGACCCTGGGGTGGCAACAAATACATTCTAAGTGATCTCAATGGTTCTTTCTTTTTATACTGTACAATTCAACTTAAAACTAAAATAAGCAAGTCAAAAGTTGTTGTTTTTTACATCATCCAAAAATCTTTACAGCTCTTTTTTTAGATAACCATTCAGTGTGAAAGGGGGAAAAATGTCATGCTTTGATCTGGTGGAAACATAATAAAATGGGTCTATCCCTTGCGCAAATAGCCTACAGCTGTGTCTGTCTGGAGCTCACTGGGGCGAGAATATTTTTGCATAATTGGCAATGTCAATAGAAGTTATTTTTAGAATTTTGATTAACCACATATTCATTTTGAGATAAGAATACTTTATTTTAAACTAAATGAAACTGTTCCACAAAAAGTTATGACAATCACAACTGGCACGCAGATCGGTAGATATGGTAAGATAAATTGGCCCTCCAAATGGAAAAGGTTGCCGACCCCTGGTGTAGCCTATTATCGGCAACTTCAGGAGCTTATTAACGGCAGAATATTTGGAGGAACAGGTTTTTTCTTCCTGATTAGGCTATCTTGATCTCTGGCTCCCTCTTGAGTCATGTGTTTAATTATTTAATCACAGTGTGCTTAAAGCATCAGACAAGCTCATTAGCCTACATATGTCTATATAGGGAAAAATACATATTTAACAGATGACTCTCGGTCTACCAATGTTTTTTCTTTTCTTTCGGGGACAGCCCTATTGGGTATGCTGACCCTTGCCACTGTGGCCCCTCATGATGTGTTCAGATTTCTTGTGGCCCCCACCGTCATAATTGCCCATCCCTGAACCTAGGTGAAGACTGAATGTGGCCCCCACGGCAAAATTAGTTTGACATCCCTGCATTACTTGGAATCAAGATTTATTCCAATTTTAATACAAGCGATCCTCAGTAAAAAATAATAATATTGAAATCAGTTGAGAATCCAGGCAGTTCTGCAGAACATTTATGCAGACAGAACATCTCATTGCAGTGCTTTCTGTTGGCTAGCGGTATGGCCCTCTATTTCTCCCTGGGCCAACAGCTGTGTTCTCACCCCGGTGCCATTCTTTGAGGGAGACAATTCTACCCAGGGCCTTCCTGGCTTCATTAACACGGCTGTTTGCTGCCACAACTTATTTTTTACCGGTCGGACTGCAAGTCAGCAAGGGAATCAGTAGTGGGCGCCAAACAACCCCTGTTCAGACAGTCACAGTACCCTGACAGAGGCCTTTTCCTATAATTGTAAACAGCGCAGCACAAAAGGCAATGTGGAAATCCACTTTGGCTAGACTGAAAGGAAACACTTTGCCACAGGATACCTAAAATCCCTAATGTGTCATTTACAGGCTTAGTTGGAGATCCACATGGAGCTTTTGAAGTGTGACCCCCACAAAACGTTTGTTAAACACACACCACAGAAGTGCTCAACTTGATTTGTATTGTGCTGCGTTGAATGGGAAACTATGTAGCATGGATGTCTCAATCAGAGAAAGGGGCCCTTGTGTCAACAAATGTATCTACTTTGTGCCGAAGTCATAGGTCTTAATTGTCTCAAAGGCCTTTTAAACCCAGCATTCTACAGTAAGCTTACTTAAACATTCTTATATTGCAATTCCTTTCCTTATGGCTGTCCATAAATAACTTTTTCCTTAATGTTATTGTTCCATATTATTGTTTTGAGATCCAATAATGACAGCATGCTCTAAGGGTCTCCTCATCAAGGTGTATATCCGTATCAAGGGTGATAAAGTTGCTTAATGAATCATCTTACTCCATTTGTATGATCTTTCTTCTTTCAAATAACAAGATGTATCCACAACTCCCGAGCGTTTTTTTGAGATGCACAGTTTATTGAGACGCGTGTCTCAATAAACCTCTGGGGAGCATTAAAGAGTTGCGCATATTACTTATTTTTTTATTCGGGGCTCCAGACTGCGACCATGTAGTCGCATTTTGCGACTCCCTCAAAACGTCCTTTTTTTTAGGAGGCTAAAACCATGATTTGGGAAAGGGGGGATACCTAGTCAGTTGTACAACTGAATGCATTCAACTGAAATGTGTCTAACGCATTTGACCCAACCACTCGGAATCAGAGGTGCAGGGGGCTGCCATAATCGACATCCACGTCTTCGGCGCCCAGGGAACAGTGGGTTTAACTGCCTTGCTCAGGGGCAGAACGACAGATTTTTAGCTTGTCAGCTCGGGGATTCGATCCAGCAACCTTTCCGTTACTGGCCCAACGCTCTAACCACTAGGATACCTGCCGATTCGGTCAAACAGTAAAGTACATTATCCTCATGATTCCTGTAATGAAAGTGTCTGCTAGCCCCAAGGTTCAGTAAAGTATACGTTGTCTGGTCTTTGGTCATCTGGTCCCAAAGCAAATAGCATAGCCAGCAATACACTCCTAACCCCCCGCAACGAGCGGCGAGTACATAAAACATAATCCATTCAGGCTGCAAAGGCATCGGTTTCCTCCTAGCTTTAATGGCTTTCCTTAATAAAACACAATTTCCACCACCATGCTAGGGTGGCTGTGTTGTGTACAGCGTTCAACCAATCACGTTCCACCAGTCTGTTTACCCCTGCTGTACACAATGTCCAGAAGTAGCTAACCCCATATCATGGTGGTGGGAAATTGTTTTATTAAGACTGTATGAATATTTTTTTATATATATATATTTTATATTATATTGCAGCCTGATAGGAGGATGTTTTATGTACAATCCGGTCCCCAGGGGACACGAGTGTATTAACGGCTGGGCTGATTGCATTGACACCTAGAGATAATACACAATGTCAAGAAGAACTACGCCCTCTAGAGGTCTCGGTTCTAAGTGTCTGCCTACCTGACACTGTACCCGTTTTGCTGAGGCCTCCTACTTTGTCAAGCGAGCCACTCTCTCGTCTTTACATCCCAAAAAAGTGCTTGGGTAGAAAAAAGTGTCCTGATTGTATAACATTTTTAAAATCCAGTTGGATAGAGGATTTTCTCAGCTTTTTGTAGGTGTACTTTAGTGATGGGGGGGAAATCAATAGGTACATATATGTGACCAACCGGCTCAAATCGGTGTTAAGCAAAAATTGCTACAAAATTGTGTTTTTTACATTCGATAAAAGTAGAGACTCAGAGCTACAAAATGGTATATCATACATTTTTGGGGAAGTAATTTTGCTTTGGAAGTTGAAAAACTTGGCCTTTGAATGTTTTGGTACTACTGCTGGAGAGCCCTTTGTCTACAACCATTCAGCATCGTTCCCACCCTCTTAAGCTTCAGCTCCACCCATCTCTTTAACCTCTCTGGGGCAGGTGGGACGCAATCGTCCCACCGGCCAATAGCCAGGGAAAATACAGCGCGCCAAATTCAAATAAAATGATATAAAAATCTAATTTTCATTAAATCACACATGTAAGATACCAAATTAAAGCTACACTCGTTGTGAATCCAGCCAACATGTCAGATTGCAAAAAGGCTTTTCGGCGAAAGCATAAGATGCTATTATCTGATGATAGCACAACAGTAAACAAAGAGAGTAGCATAATTCAACACTGCAAGCACAACACAAAACGCAGAAATAAAATATAAATCATGTCTTACCTTTGACGAAATTATTTTGTTGGCACTCCAATATGTCCCATAAACATCACAAATGGTCCTTTTGTTTGATTAATTCCGTCGATATATATCCAAAATGTCAATTTATTTGGACCGTTTCATCCAGAAAAACACAGCTTCCAACTTTCGCCATGTCACTACAAAATATATCAAAAGTTACATGTAAACTTTACCAAAACATTTCAAACTACTTTTGTAATATAACGTTAGGTATTTTTAAACGTTAATAATCGATCAATTTGAAGACGGGATGATCTGTGTTCAATACAAAAAGAAAACAATCTGACGCAACTTTTTTCGTAACGTGCCTCTCTCAAAAAATTTACTTCATGTGACCCTCATTTACGATAGCCCTACTTCTTCATTACACAAAGGAATAACCTCAACCGATTTCCAAGGACTGGTGACATCCAGTGGAAGCGGTAGGAACTGCAAGCAAGTCCATTAGAAATCTGGTGTCTCTAAGAAAACTCATTGAAAAGACAGTGACATCAAAAAAATAAAAATTCTGAATGGTTTGTCCTCAGGGTTTTGCCTGCTACATAAGTTCTGTTATTCTCACAGACATGATTCAAACAGTTTTAGAAACTTCAGAGTGTTTTCTATCCAAATCTACTAATAATATGCATATCTTATATTCTGGGGATGAGTAGCAGGCAGTTGAATTTTGGCATGCTATTTATCCGAAAGTGAAAATGCTGCCCCCTGCCCACAATAAGTTTTAAGGGTTGATCCGAGCATTCTGTACTAACAACACCAGTCAAGCACCCAAGCTTGCTAGCTACTTCCAGACACAAATGAGAGAACATTACTTGCCCTAGCAGAGCTGGTTAGGCTTTTATGTTATCCAGAGCGTTGGTGACTGCAACTGTGTTGTCAGATTGTCGGTTCGTAAATTCAGAGCGTTTAGAGCTCACACTGGACGCTCTGGCCAATTTGAGTATGGTTGACCCGAACGTTCTGACTTCGCAGTCAAGCACCCAAGCTAATATTGGCTAGCTTGCTAGCTATTTCCAGACACAAATGAGAGCACCCCACTCAGACCATTTTATTCGCCCTAGCAGAGCTGGTTAGGCTGTTATCCAGAGTATTGGTGACTGTAACTGTGCATCTGGCAACAATTTAATTACGCTTTTTTGCCAATGTTGACTGACACCGGCCCTTTTCAACGGGTGTTGAGCATTCGTAAATTCAACAGTTTTCTGTGCTCTGGCACACTCAGATGAGTCTTTTGTTAAGACATGTAGCTAGCTAGGTAAACGATGAACCATAATCCCAACTCATGACGTTACTACCCTGCATGAATCTGCAGGTAACTAACCAACCAGGTTCAATGTTAGCTAGCTAGTCAAGCAAATGGCTCTGAGATACGAGTAATAAGATCATACACATAATGTTAGCTAGCGAGCCAGCCAGCTAACATTAGCTAGCTAACAGTACACTTTAACTTGAAATAAAAATACTTTGGCAAAATTAGAAACGTGTAATATCTGAAAATGTTGCTAGCTAGACTATCTTACCTGTGGTCTGAAATAGACGTACTAGCTGGTAAATGTCACTGCAACAACTGTTGATAGCCAGAGTGAATTCTATTGAAATGGATACTTGCATAGTGGAGTCTTGTTAAGACATATAGTTAGCTAGCTAAACAATTAACCATAATCTCAACTCATGATGTTACTACCCTGCATGAACCTACAGGTAGCTAACCAACCAGGTTCAATGTCAGCAAGATAACATTAGGCTATAACTAGTCAAGCAAATGGCTCTGAGATACGAATAATAAGATCATACACGTAATGTTAGCTAGCGTGTCAGCCAGCTAACGTTAGCTAGCTAACAGTACACTAACTTGAAATGAAACCACTTTCTGTCGTTTGAAACGTGTACTATCTTAATGTAGCTACCCGTAAACATAATGGATGGACACGTCTCCTGTCGGGTGCCATGGTTACCCTTAGTTTGGAGATGTAATCCGGAGACGGGTGTTTTCTCCATCTCCTTAGTTATCATACTCGAATTACACTGATTTCAAAACTTGGTCCTCCAGAAAGTGGAGAGCATACACTTAACGTTAGCTAGCGAGCCAGCCAGCTAACAGTACACTTTAACTTGACATTAGGCTTATGCAGTTCTATTACGCAATACTTTTTTTTTTTAAAGCCACATTAGACAGGATTACCTAGACATACTGACCAGCTCAAATAGACAGAAGCGTGCTATATGGCAGATCAATCCAAACTCATCTCTCGGCATGTCCAGCCCACTCATTATCTCAGCCAATCATGGCTAGCGGGAAGGTTGCTGACTTTTTCTGTGGCTAAACCAACTAGGCTCGTAATTTAACAATTGTATTAGTATTTACAGATGCCATACAAGTTTGTTAACCATTTGACACATACCAACACATTGTTGTGATCATTCAACAGTGGTGCCTGCAGCGTACGCTCAAACCAGTGTGATCCGGGCGCCGAAGACGTGGATGTCAATTATGGCAGCCCCACGCACCTCTCTGATTCAGAGGGGTTGGGTTAAATGTGGAAGACATTTCAGTTGAATGCATTTAGTTGTACAACTCACAGTGGTACACAACATTCCCTTTCCCAATTACTAACATGGATTAGAATGCTTATTTAGAACGTCCAGTTTCGATTGACACAACAGTCAGCGTTGACTGAAACGTTATCTAAAAATCTAAAATAATCCAACGATGGGTAGTTTTGGCTCAACCAAAGATAAGATGAGACAAGATGAGTTTGGTCTGTTTGCAGTATGCATGTTGAACGGGGTGTGTCGTCTACCATCATGCACTTTCTTTCATTCACTTCCGGAAGTTTACGCGAAAGATGAGTAAACCATCCCTCAACTCATTGTAGGATGTCAACAAAGATGGCGCCACACATAGCTGGAAAAAAGGTGAACAGAAGCTCATCATAATCAGTACAACTTTCAAAAAAGTATTCTACACACATCATACAGTGCCTTCGGGAAGTATTCAGACCCCTTGACTTTTTCCACATTTTATTAGGTTACAGCCTTATTTTAAAACTGATTAAATTGTTTTTTTCCCCCATCAATCTACACACAATACCCCAAAATGACAAAGCAAAAACCCGGTTTTTAGAAAATTTTAGCAAATTTGTAAAAAACAACTGAGATCACAATTACATAAGTATTCAGACCCTTGACTCAGTACTTTGTTGAAGCACCTTTGGGAGCTATTACGACCTTGAGTCTTCTTGGGTGTGACGCTACAAGCTTGGCACACCTGTATTTGGGGAGTTTCTCCCATTCTTCTCTGCAGATCCTCTCCAAGCTCTTTCAGGTTGAATGGGGAGTGTTGCTGCACAGCTATTTCAGGTCTCTACAGAGATGTTCGATCGTGTTCGGCTCTGGCTGGGCCACTCAAGGATATTCCGAGACTTGTCCCGAAGCTACTCCTGCTTTGTCTTGGCTGTGTGGTTAGGGTTGTTATCCTGTTGGATGGTGAACCTTTACCTCAGTCTGAGGTCCTGAGCGCTCTAGAGCAGGTATTCATCAAGGGTCTCTCTGCACTTTGCTCCGTTCATCTTTGCCTCGATCCTGACTAGTCTCCAAGTCCATGCTGCTGAAAAACATCACCACAGCATGATGCTGCCACCACCATGCTTCACCGTAGAGATGGTACCAGGTTTCCTCCTTATGTGACACCTGGCATTCCAGGCTAAAGAGTTCAATCTTGAGTTCAATCTCCGACCATGAGAATCTTGTTTCTCATGGTCGGAGAGTCTTTAGGTGTTTTTTGGCAAACTCCAAGCGAGCTGTCATGTGCCTTTTACTGAGGAGTGGCTTCTGTCTGGCCACTCTACGATAAAGGCCTGATTGGTGATGCGCTGCAGAGATGGTTGTCCTTCTGTAAGGTTCTCCCATCTCCACAGAGGAACTCTGGAGCTCTGTCAGGGTGACCATCGGGTTCTTGGTCACTTCCCTGACCAAGGCCCGATTGCTCAGTTTGCTCAGACGTTTTTTGGTACCCTTCCCCAGATCTGTGCCTCGACAAAATCCTGTCTTTGAGCTCTACCGACAATTCCTTCGACCTCATGGCTTGGTTTTTGCTCTGACATGCACTGTCAACTGTGGGACCTTATATAGACAGGTGTGTGCCTTTCCAAATCATGTACAATCAATTGAATTTACCTCTGGTGGACTCCAAGTTGTAGAAACATCAAGGATGATCAATGGAAACAGGATGCACCTCTCAATTTTGAGTCTCATAGCAAAGGGTCTGGATACTTATGTAAATAAGGTATCTGTTTTTATTTGTAATAGAGGTCGACCGATTAATCGGCAGGGCCGATTTCAAGTTTTCATAATCGGTAATCGGCATTTTTTGGACGCCGATTATGGCTGATTACATTGCACTCCACGAGTAGACTGCGAAATTGTGTCACTTCTCTTGCTTTCTGTGCAAGCAGAGTCAGGGTATATGCAGCAGTTTGGGCCGCCTGGCTCGTTGCGAACTTTGTGAAGACCATTTCTTCCTAACAAAGACCATAATTAATTTGAATTTGACATAATTATGACATAACATTGAAGGTTGTGCAATGTAACAGCAATAGTTAGACTTATGGATGCCACCCGTTCGATAAAATATGGAACGGTTCTGTATTTCACTGAAATAATAAACGTTTTGTTTTCGAAATGATGGTGTCCGGATTTGACCATATTAATGACCTAAGGCTCATATTTCTGTGTGTTTACTATATTATAATTAAGTCTATGATTTGATAGAGCAGTTTGACTGAGCGGTGGTAGGCAGCATCAGGCTCGTAAGCATTCATTCAAACAGCACTTTCCTGCGTTTGTCAGCAGCTCTTCGCAATATTTGAAGCACAGCGCTGTTTATGACTTCAAGCCTATCAACTCCCGAGATTAGGCTGGCAATACTATAGTGCTTATAAGAACATCCAATACTCAAAGGTATATGAAATACAAAATGGTATTGAGAGAAATAGTCCTATAATTCCTTTAACTACAACCTAAAACTTCTTAACTGGGAATATTTAAGACTCATGTTAAGAGGAACCACCAGCTTTCATATGTTCTCATGTTCTGAGCAAGGAACTTAAACGTTAGCTTTCTTACATGGCTCACATTGCACTTTTACTTTCTTCTCCAACACTGTTTTTGCATTGTTTAAAGCAAATTGAACCAAATGTTTCATTATTTATTTGAGACTAAATAGTAGCTTACAACCTGGATTTTGATGCCTACACAGTCGCTAGAGTCCCATTGGTTTTCATTGCAGCCTTGTTTGAATACTGTGGTTATGCAAAATGTGTACGGAACACTTTTAGGCGAGTTGCCTATCACATTTAACAAACCAAACTCTGAAATACCGTTATAGAAGGTAAAGTAAAAAGCCAAACCGGTCCATGCATCAATACCAGAATATAGTAAAATACGGTATTCCGCCTAGCCATACCTGGAGGTCCATCCATATGTAATAAGCTCAACACAGAGTGCATTGGCCAATTCATTGACAACTTCAGCTTTAGCTTGCTTATATAGAGAGGGTACTATCTGTTTGCTGAAATGGGTGTGAGATGGTGAAGTTCGTAACGTGGCTCGAGCAATTCATGAGGTGCTGAAAATCCCTATTATTCTTGACCACTGAGAATGGGCGCATATCCGTAGCTATAAACATACCTATCGCTCTTGTAATTTCTTTGGCCCGGTCAGAATCAGCTGCGAAGGAAGCTTGAATGCAGAGGGAAGACAAAGTTCTGTCTTGCTCCGGTGGTAGGAATACTGGGGTGATGTCGGCGTAAATGTGTCAACATGTTTGAGTTGTTGGCAGCTGCATAGGATGTTCTCGTTGAGCAGTGGCGACATACTCTCTCTGTCCATCACTGTTGTAATCTACTGGGAAGCCAAAATTTGCCTAAACTGGAGATTTAAACAATGATGGAGAGAATCCTCCTGGTTTGTCGACCCCACCACTCGCCATCGTACAGAACTAGTTCCTGGCTGCGCCTCACAAAAGCAGTTTGCAATGCGCCAATTAAGATTTTGAATTTTGATTACAACATGCGTATAGGCTGTAGTTGTTTTAACGGAATGGCCTGAAATTGTTAGTTTTTTTTTCCCAGCTCCGATTTACTCGAGGCATAGCCTATAGGCCAAGATCACCATACCAAACAGTTCAGGACTAAAATGTGTACCGTTACACCCGTAGTAGACATCCTCTCTCTTTCCATTGTGAATGGATCCACTAGCAGACTGCTTGGGAGATTTTGAGGTTGAGATGAATAATTACTACTGTAGTTTACTGGGGTCTCCAGGGACCCAATTAATTACAGGGAGTGAAGGAAAGTACTTCTAACTTCCTCTCCCTCTTCTAATGGCTCCATTTAATCAACAACCAGTCAGGGAAAACTAGCAAAGGAGAATGTAATGTTTTACTACAGTACGTTGGCTACAATTAACCTCTCTGAATGTTGGCCCCCGTATGAAGATATTCATATAGCACAGGATTAAAAGGAGCTCTGTCAGGACCGGTTTAATTCTGTAGTTCAAAGAGTGAGTTTTTTAAATCTTATTTGACAGTTGGGACTTGTTTTAGGTTATTCAATGCACCTCAAAGAATTTGCACGCTTTCCTTCCCTCCGTTCTCAAATATTGTCCCTTTGAACCCAAGGTGGATGGCGGCGCAAATTGGGGCTGACTGCAACAGGACGCTCTATCTGTTTCTGGTTTGCGATATTGAACTCGCTTGAGGTTTTTCATACTTCGGGAAGAATTGCATGTGCCATATATACCAGACCCGTGCTAATAGCCACATCTGAAAGCGCGAGCACTGACTTTGAAATTAAGAGGTCATTTGTTTTTAATGAAAGTTATCCCCCCGAAATCACGCACACAGTCTGCATTGATGTTAAATGCGCAGCCCTTTGAATCCGAACACGCTTCTCTTAAAAGAGTAATGAATAGGAGAAAAAGATTTACCCATCAATACCCATTTTATTCTCTGCAAGAGCAGTTGAGACGCCGACCTAAGGAAGCGATCATTGTAAATCATTGAAGGAACTTGAAAATATATTTTGGTCATTGGAATGACATGAAATAACACTCCATTGGAGGATGTGACGAGACGATGGGTTAAAGAATATTCAGACTCAAACCTGTTTTTTGTTAGGCCAATATGTAACGTTACAATGAAAAACAACTAACCTGTTAGAAAAATTGCTCCCAGGGGGGGGTGTTCTGTACATCCATCAATGTTTTGCAGTCATGGTAACACGAACATGTTGTGTCCAAAATGGCACCCTATTCCCTTTTATATTGCACTACTTTTGACCAGAGCCCCTATAGGAAAAAGTGGTGCACTATAAAATGAATATGGTGCCATTTGGGACGTACCCATGGCCATAAATGACCTAATATGGGCATGTAATACTTAAAATACTTAATACTTAAAATCTCCTTCTAATCCGAGCACTTCAACTGGAACACCGAATTAGGGAAATGTGCTGAACAGTGATTTCATGAATTGCCAACATTTCATTAACATACATTGACTTTGAACATGCACATTTTGAATGGTCTTTTTCTTATTTTCCCCCACCAATCAAGTTGTGTACATGCCTGCCCTGATTCAGAAAAATTATTATTTATTCATGAGTCAACAAAAATAGCTGTTATCTTAACTACAGGTTAATGAAGGCCAGAGACAACCAAGTTATAGACAACCTTGCTATGGTCTGGAAAGGGATGAAGTAATATCAAGTCCTACATGCATATGGAGCGATTTTAGTGGCAAAAGCATTTTTTATTTTATTCCATCATTTAGAATTTGTATTAGGGTATTGAATTTACAAGCGAATACAAGCATTTCGCTACACTCGCATTAACATCTGCTAACCATGTGTATGTGACCAATAAATTTGATTTGAATTTTAATGTAATATTTTTGAATTTGTAATGCACAAATGTAATCATGATTTGAAACTGAATTGAATTAATATAGATTTCCATTTTAAAATTCAAATTCATTGATATAGTCTGAGTATCAAGTTTACAAACTATCATTTAAAGTTGATATAAGTTTCATATATTAAACTTATCAGATGAGTTCAGATTCAGTTATAAAATACAGTTCTCTAAATTCAGATTCAAAACCAGAGACAACATCCTGGTACTTTGCCAACCAGGAAAAGTAGAAGAGAACAGATAGAATCAAACACTCTTTGTGGTCTGAAGCCAATGTGGCATGTTCTTCCTATGAATTTGGCTCTAGCGTTTAAACCGTTTTGCCTACAAGCTATTCCTAAAAGCTAAGACTCTGGAACATGGGTGTGCCTTCTGTTCCCCTCTATAATGATAGAGGACACGTACGTAGGACACGTTAGAAGGGAGTGACACAAAACACGCTATTTGCCCCCCCCCCATAAGAATATTAGCTAAAGCCTATAGGGATATATTCAGGAAGTTCATGTAAAGGACCACACGCTGCTTGCTAGCCTTGGGCAGTAAACCATATACCGGGGTATTTGCAAATGGTTTTCAAAACCGTCGCATCTATTTCTTAAGTTTTTCTTTACATTTTAATATTTGTAGCTACTTTTTTAAGTAAATACCTGCAGTCAACTTGTGCAATATGTTAGAAGATAAAGCAGTTTGCATTCTTCATTTCACCTGTCACGTTATTTGACATTATGAAGCTTACCATAGTTTCCCAGAACAGTTGAGTCAGTCCACATGTTTGTTTGTAAATAGCACAACTGGAGAAAGCGGGAGCAGGTGAGTCCAACTTGTGAATTGATGGGTCATGTTTTATGTTTAAAGTCAAGTGTTTTTTTGCTTCAGTAGAGTGATCAGGGACGTGATCAGGGACAACTATAGTTTTCCTTCACAGAAAATACATTAATGCAGCACATTCAGCAGAAAATAGCATAATTTTAATCCAATGACAACTGAAGTGCAACACTATTTGGCTGGCAGCCACAGAGGTAGGCTAATTGAGTGTACAATGAAAAAGCAAGGTGTTTTTGTGGCCCCTTATTTTGGCCCCTTATGTACTAAGCTGGTAATACTGTAAATCCTGTAACGACGATATGAACATCTGGATACCCTGTTGCTTGCTTAACTTTTTAGGGATAGGGGGCAGCATTTTCACTTTGTATGAATACCGTGCCCAGAGTGAACTGTCTCCTACTCTGTCCCAGATGCTAATATATGCATATTATTATTACTATTGGATAGAAAACACTCTGAAGTTTCTAAAACTGTTTGAATTATGTCTGTGAGTATAACAGAACTCATATGGCAGGCAAACTTCCAAACAGGAGGTGGAAATTCTGAGGCTGGTTGATTTTCAACTCATCGCCTATTCAAATCCCAGTAAGATATGGATTTGTTTGCACTTCCTACGCCTTCCACTAGATGTCAACAGTCTGTAGAACGTTGAATGAAGCCTCTACTGTGATGTGGGGCCGGATGGGAACTGTTTCAGTCAGTGGTCTGGCAGTGCCAGTTCTTGGTCATGCGCATTCCAAATGATATCGCCTTGCGTTCCAGTACTTCTGTAGACACAAAGGAATGCTCCGGTTGGAACGTTATTGGATATATATGATAACAACATCCTGAAGATTGATTCTCTACTTAGTTTGACAAGTTTATTCGACCTGTAATATAACTTTTTGAAGTTTTCATCCGAGTTCGCCTGGATCTGCGCGAGCGTTTGGACATGTGTACTAAACGTGCTAGCAACAGTAGCTACTTGGATATAAATTATGACATTATCGAACAAAACAACAATTTATTGTGGAACTAGGATTCCTGGGAGTGCATTCTGATGAAGATCATCAAAGGTAAGTGACTATTTATATATGAATAATATGAATACTCTTGACTACCCAACATGGCGGATATTTCTCTGGCTGGTTTGGGCTCTGAACGCCATTCTCAGATTATGCTTTTTCCGTAAAGTTGTTTTGAAATCTGACACAGCGGTTGCATTAAGGAGAATTGTATCTAAAGTTTCATGTGTAATAGCTGTATTTTCATCAACATTTATTATGAGTATTTCTGTGAATTCATGTGGCTCTCTGCAATATCACTGCATGTTTTGGAACTACTGAATCTAACACGCCAATGTAAAATACGATTTTTGGATATAAATATGAACTTTACCGAACAAAACATACATGTATTGTGTAACATGAAGTCCTATGAGTGTCATCTGATGAAGATCATCAAAGGTTAGTGATTAATTTTATCTTTATTTGTGCTTTTTGTGACTCCTCTCTTTGGCGGGAAAAATGGCTGGGTTTATCTGTGACTTGGTGGTGACCTAACATAATCGTTTGTGGAGCTTTCGCTGTAAAGCATTTTTGAAATCAGACACTGTGGCTGGATTAACAGGAATTTTATCTTTTAAAATGGTGCCTAATACTTGTATGTTTGAGAAATTAGATTTATGAGACTTCTGTTGTTTTGTATTTGGCGCCCTGCAATTTTATTGGCTGTTGGCGAGGGGTAGTCCTAGACAGGTTAAATGCATTTGGCAAAGGTGTATGTAAACTTCCGACTTCAACTGTATATTCATATCACCAAATAACTGACTAAAATACACTGTTTTGCAATGGTCTATAGTAGCCTCAACAGCACTCTCTAGAGTAGCACCATGGTGTAGCCGCAGGACAGCTATTTTCTGTCCTCCTTTGGGTACATTGACTTCAATACAAAACCTAAGAGGCTCAGTTCTCACCCCCTTCCATAGGTTGGATGACGTCCTACGGAAGTCTATCAGAGCTCTTGCAGTATGAACTGACATGTAGTCCATCCAATCAAAGGATCAGAGAATGAATCTAGTACTGAAAACATAAGCTACAGCTAGCTAGCACTGCAGTGCATAAAGTGTGGTGAGTAGTTGACTCGAAGAGAAAGACAACAGTTTAACTAATTAAAGGGAAGCAGCAGAGAGAGAGAGCTAGCTGTATTTTGTTCGATTTTTTTTCTTATTTTACCTTTCACGTAGTTAATGCAGGTCATTTAGTATTCAACAACCTGACTCAAACAGAGAAGAATGCTATTTGTTATACTGGCAAAGGCTATCCAACTCTGCAACTCTTCCAAGTTATTGTAAGCTTTCAGTTTTATTTATTTATTGCCATCGGGACCTGCCGGTGTAACTGCTAAACTGCTTGCTGGACATGGATTGGATTGTGGGTTCACTAACGCGTTAGTTCTAGTTTGTTGACTATAACGTTAATATGGTGACAACCAGGGGTTGGAACCGGATCAGGGAACAGAACCAAAAAACAGAAAATAACAAACATTTTCAAGGAACAGAATCAGAACCATTATTTTAAACATTAACTGTTTTTTCCAGTCCCACAAAAAAATGCAACAAAGTGCCTATGCAAAGGCCCTCTCTGTCACTCAGAAACGTATTCCAGTGTCTGCCTCACTGCCTAAAAATCTGTGCCTGTGTGTGTGTAGGCAACCTGCCTCTCCCCCTCGGAAGCATAGTCTAGTAGCCTACTGACGTTACAAGCACGATTCAGAAATTAGGGAGAGATTTTTAATTGGAAAATAATGGATTAACCTTTTCAATGCTAGTTAAAGATACTATAGTTATCACGTCTCACAATGGATTTATTAACTACAAAAAGGTAAGACGTGTTTTTATTTTTATTCTGGTGCTGCTCTGCACACACAAGCTTGTTAGCTAGCTAGCTGGTCCAACGTTAACCCAACTTTCTGAAGTTCAGACATTCAAAGTTAATTCATAGAAGCCGCTCCTCTGTTGGTATAATTATGTGGGCCTAATTCAGATGATGCTGTCATAACAGCAACATCCCCTGCACTTCAAGCCAAGTGTCCTCCACCCTCTCTCGCTCTCTCCCCAAAATTTCAGTCGCACTCTACACTCGTCTGTCCAATGTATGTTAAAAGCTTGCCTGCTCCATAGCAAGCTGCTCGATCTGCACTGATTGGTGAAGTAATTGAATGTCGAGCTAAATTAAAAATATATACTGTATATTTAAGAGTTTTAAAAAGGAACGGAAAGGAACGATGTAAATTGTTACTTTTTGGGGGTTCAAACCGGTTCAGAACTTTATTTTGCTGGTCGGAACAGTGGAACGGAACAAAAAAACCTGGTGAAAATAATGTAGGCTGTGTAGCAGTTATGGAATGAAAGTTTGGCTTGGAGAGGTTTTTGTTCCTGGTCACAGACAGCTGTTGTGTTGTGCACTGAAGTCCACAAGTGAAGAGAAAAAGTGAGAGGAGGAGATCGTGTAGATGCGGGAAGGAATTATACAAAGAGCAAAAGTGATGATGCTGTATGTGGCTCTTATGAAAGTGAATTGTGTGCGAGTGATCAGAATTGTATTCATTCCGCCGATTCTGTTGCAAAACGTTTCGTCAACGGAAGCAAACGTTGAGGAACCTACCTGAATTTGTTGAATAGAAGGGGGGGAGAAAAAAAAAATTGTTTTAGTTTTTGCAACTGTTTGGACTAATGATTACACCCCAGATCAGCTAGATGCAGGCAATAGTGTGCAAGGCGGTATTGAATGTGTCATTGTCTGTCACCTTGATTACTCCAATTTTTGTCTCTCGAGCTGTTTTATAAGCTTTCATTTCTAGGCTAGATTGTAGCAACCTAATGATGTGTATAGGGCAAATTAGAGTATCAAGTATCATGTAACCTATCGACATTACATTGAGCTGGGTGGATTGAATATGAATGATAGTCATCCAATTTGCTGTATTAGAAATAATTTTAAAAATCCCTCATCTTAAACGGCACCGCCTGTCAGTGTTTTAAAATGATCGTTTGTAAACTTGATACACAGACAATACAATATTGAAAGTGAATATATAAATATGGAATTTCTATATATTCAATTGAATTTTAAAACTGAATGCAACATTTATGAATTCAATTTGTGCATTACAAATTCAATATCCTAATACAAATGAAAATTATGGAATTGAAATACAATTTCTTTTGGCACTGAAATCGCTCCATACATGCGCATTAGTCAGCTAAAGTGACGTTCTGTTGCCCGATTTCTCATAGACCTACAGAAGGTTGTGTTCATTAGGGCACACCATAGGAAAACGTTTTAAAATTCTAAACAAAATATGTGTTTAATGGATAGGTCCAGGCAGTCCATCCCTGTTTGTCTGTTTTCTTCCATTTGGTACCTAATGAACACAATTCTGTTAATGTATTTGTTTCTTTCTGCTGTGCCCTGTATTCCAGTGATGCTGCAGCCTTTCGACTACGATCCCAACGAGAAAAGCAAACACAAGTTCATGGTGCAGTCCATGTTGGCTCCCCCCGAAATGACGGACATGGAGGGAGTGGTGAGTGTGTCCCATCACCCGTCCTCACACACACACACACACACACACACACACACACACACACACACACACACACACACACACACACACACACACACACACTGACACACATACACATACTAGAGAAGAGATGCACCAATATGAAAATCTGGGCTGATAATAATAACAGATATTTACCTGACCACATATGCTCTTATGGCTGATATATCATGCATACCTGATCATTATCTGCCGATACCGATATAAAGAATATATCGTGCATACCTGACAATTATCTGGTGATACCAATATCACTGATATATTGTGCATACCTGACACACACACACACACACACGCACACATGCTTTGCATCCCATAGAACCCAGTTATCAGCCTAGGCCCTAAGGTCACACCCTGAGGAAGATAAGGACAAAGAAGGGATAGCGGATCCGTGACCCTAGGCCCACAGCCTGGAAACATTCCCTTTTAAGTGAGATTTTTTTTTTTTTTTTACCATTCCTCTCCCTTACCAAACGGTTTGTCCTGTCTGAACTAGTTTAATTTAGCCAGAACTAGCTAGAAACCATACAAACAGTGCATGCAATATCCACTGTCACCGCTTTGTGTGTGGTCTTGTTCTCTCACACAATATCTGTCTGTTTGTCTTTCAGTCTCGTTTGCATGCAGTAGTAGGCCTAATCAATCTCTTGTGGGCTTTCTCTGCAGTGACAGGACTCTTGAGAATTTGGTTTCATATTGCGATTTAAGAAACACACACAGGAACACACATAGGAATGGTGAGAAACTAGACACCGCCGAGCCTGAAATCAAGCCGACGCTTTTGCCAAGCCCTCTTGATTGTGACAGAACAGAACGGTTAGATAAACACTTCACACAAGTGGAGGAGGACAATGGGAAACACATCTCACTGCCGGTAAACCACTGTCCAGTGTGGTTTCCCTTGCCGTTGCTGACAAGTCTTGGCTGTGGTCTCTCTTTCCCTCCATGTTTCTCTTCTTTGTGGCCCGTGGATATGGCAGTTGGTGCAGACGGGGAGATGCTTTTTCAGGCACGACCTCAGGCCCAGCTGTACCTCTCCCTACTCTAACCCCCATTTTATCTCTGTCTCTCTCCACCATGTCTGTCTGCAGTGGAAGGAGGCAAAGCCAGAGGAGCTGATGGACTCCAAGCTGAGGTGTGTCTTTGAGCTTCCAGCGGAGAACGAGAAAACGGTGGGTTCCATAGTCTCTCTCACCTCGCCCTCTCCGTCTTCTTCTCTCTTGCAGTGTTTCTATATGTACTTGTCTCTCTTTGTCTACCTATCTCCCTACCTCGGTCTTTCTCTTTATTGCTTCCCCCTCTTTTCTCCTTCCCTCTTTCAAGTGCTCCTCTCTGTTCTCATCTCCTTCTGTCATCCTCTCTTTCCTCTTCCGCCTCTCACACACACTTATTTTTCTCTCCATCTCAGCCATTACACGCCTGTACAACTGGTGATTTAGTCGAGTGGAGAAAATCCCTGTCGGCCTGTCATCGGGACAATGTGCCGTGGAGAAGAGGCAGAGCTCCCCTTGCCAAGCCCCAGCCATAGTTCCCTGGGCCACTCTCACTTGTCACACACAGTTTATTATTGTTCTGATTACTCAGCAAACCACACTCGGCTCTTAGGAGATAATTTCCTCCCGGGATGAGCAGAAAATATAATCCCCATAAACAAAATGAAGGGGGAAATGTGCTTGGGCTGTTTTTTTTTGTTGGTGAATTATGAACAGCGAGATACAAAAGCTGGTTTCCATTTTCACTCCAAACTATGGCACAACGTTGCTGCTCCCAGCCATGTATCTGTTTTTGGAAGCTCCCCGGGTGGATTGGGGGATTGCACAGCGTAGGATTGGGTGTGTGTGTGTGTGTGTGGGCGGGCGGGCGCCCGTGCGTGATCCCTCTATGTGCGCACCTGCCTCCCTGTGTGCGTGTGTACGTCATGACTGCAATCACTACCAGCCGGCCCTGCAGCTGAAGAAGTTACCAAATGCAGTTTGTAACATTCACCTTCTCCATATTGATTCCCAATTGTATGACATCACATTTTAAGTATGTTTCTGCATATGTACCGAGATGTTCAAATAAACTTAAACCCTCCTACCCCTCCACCCACAGCACCATGACTTGGACGCCAACAAGATGATGTCGTCCAACCTGCTCAAGTCGGAGTCATCCACACTGTCCATGAAGTCCATGAGCTCCACCCTGGACGATGGCGAGGTGAAGAAGATCATGGAGGAGTGTAAGAGGTTGCAGATGGAGGCGCAGCGGCTACGGGAAGAGAATAAACAGATCAGGGTAAGTTATTCTGCGTCCCAAATGCCCCCCTTTGTAGGGAAAAGGGTGCCATTTGGGATGGGGCTGGATAAGTAACCACTATCAAATTCACTGACAGGGATATGGATGCAATGACTCAATCAATGGCTATGTATCAATAATTTAAGAGTAAAAAATGTATGAATCAATCCCAGATTGCCTCTTTAAAGAGGAAAGGCGACGAGTCTGACTCAGAAGCAGCCCACTTCCCGGCGCCCGCCACCTCCCCTTTTAAGTAGTGCCAGAGGCGGAATGGCTCTTGGCAGCTCCCGCCCCAGGGCCCAGATTAAACTAACAGAGCCCCCCCCACCCGCTGTTGGGAAATGAAGTGTGTTAAAAGCTGGCGCTTGGCGGAGTCCAAAGGGGCTTTGGTGACGATTTAGGATGAGGATAATACTGATGGTCATTCCCCACCCTCTTTCTCTCTTTCTATATTTTTTTCTCTTTCTCCATATCTACCTCTACCCCCCCTCCCCATATCTGTCCCTCTCTCCCACTCACTCTCTTCCTATCTCTTTCTCCTCTCTCCCCCCCCCCCCTTCCAGGAAGACGATGGCCTGCGGATGAGGAAGAGCAACGTGATGTCCTCCCAGCACTCCTCCCACTCCATGGTGAAAGAGGAGGTGCTGAGCCTGCGCACGGTGGCCCTCATCGTGCTCTTCTTCGTGGTCGGAGTCATCATCGGCAAGTTGGTCTTGTAAGAGCGAGTGGCAAGCGAGAGACGGCCAACCGCATGCTTTCGGGGGATTGAAACAAACGACGGATTTGGGATTTTTGGTATTCAGAAATGCCATATCAATGGGGTAGTTTTGAAATCGTTCATTTATGTACTAATAAAAAAAGGAGATACAAAAAAAAATCCATCATGTTATGAACAAACCAACGAGAGTTAAAAAAGCAACTGATCATTACATAATCATTCTGGCCTTCCTCCCAAATACTTGCACCACCAATACAAGATGACGAGAAGGAGGAAGAAAAATGCAGATCATTAACCAGGTTTCCATCCAACTTTTTTTATGCAAGTAAAGTACGTTGGATAAATGTCACGACAAGCCGGATGGAAACAGCAAATGTGTCGGTAAACTTTCCAAATGTCGACAAACCAAAATACACTAGACAAGGTGGGATCTTTTTGTGTCAGTGAAAAGGTGGTGGAAATGCCTTTATGCACAAATATTGATATAATAACCATCATTTCGAAGTAAACTTGGAGTCACGCGATGATCTAGTATGTGGTCCTCCGACTATGACTCGGGAAAGCTTTCAGTTTATTAGGCTACAGGTGAAATAAGTTATGATGAACTTCACAGGGTGGTGAAAGTGCACGGTGATGAGCTTGATGCTCCTTTCCAATAAATAGAGGGGGTCTTATTCTGGTGACATGATCATCGATGCTTGGCTGCCGTATGACAAAAAGAATCTTGCTCTTTTGTCCATAATAATCTCATCATGTAGTAAGCTATACTCACACTGTATCTGCAAGATTTTGGCTAGACTGCACGTGCCAAGACCAGAGTGGGCACATTCGCTAGGCTATGTAACGCAACAGTTTTTGTGACAAAACCATCAGTAGATTTGAAATTGCGATGGAAACCTATTAAAAAATATGTATATGTACAGTATATTCGGTACATGGGGAATTTAACTGCAAAAGTTATTTTTATGTGCCCTATGTCATCACGCACAGCCTTTTATCTGTCAATTTGATGGAAACACATCTCTGGTGGGAAAATGTGCATCATTTTTTTAATGCCGATTTTAGAATATTTGCATGATTATCTGTCGCCAATTGGATGGAAACCTAGCTATTGATAGTAATTCAAAGCAAATGATTTTCTAAACACCGGTGGGTGCAGTTGAGTCAGTTTGCGTTGTGTGAATGTCGTTTCACATATTGTTTATTTTTCCAAGAGGCCGTGGGCATACTCTGTGTAAAGAATCGATAGTAACCCTCTAGTAAAGTGATGCAAGGTGCGCAGCACTCTTTGGCTCACCTCCTGTAGAAAATGATTGACAGAGATGCTTCAGAAAGTAGGTAACCCCACCTATTTCTGAAGCATCTCTGTCAATCAATTTCTACAGGAGGTGAGCCAAAAAGAGTGCTCCGCACCTTGCATCACTTTACTAGAGGGTTACTATCGATTCTTTACACTGAGTATGCCCTCGGCTTCTGGCAAAGAGGAATAGCTGCTGCTTTGGCAAAAGCTAATGGGGATCCTTGTAAACCAATACGCACAGGGCTATTGTCAACCAAACTGACTCCTCCAAACAGAGGCTTTGTATAGACCGGCGATTGGGGAATACCCTTAATCGATACAGCAAACCCCCGCCGCCTCCCCCTTATGTTTGTTCAAGTGAGAACATTACCCTTCCCCTTTGATTGCAAATACCCAGGTTGGCAGTAGATTCTTGATTGCATGCGTCCATAAAAGAGTATTACATTTTTGGGACATTTTTTATTTAATTGAATTGCTTTTATCATTGTGATGTTTCTGTTCAGCTGTAGGTTTGCACAACTCAATCTTCAGATTATTATTATTATTGTTTTTTTTGTAGTGTTTTTATGATTTGAATTTTTTTTTTTTTTTGTAGGGATTGAGGCATTATTTAAAAAAATAACGCAGCTAAATGAACTCCGGGTCGGTTGGGACTGGGTTACTGGATGTAAGCCTTTTGCCTTGTGACCGCTATTGGTAAGTTATTCTATGGCAGGAAGGAAGTGACGAAACGGGAGAAACGGTGCATGTAGAAGTGAATGAGTTTTGGTGAGGTCTAACCCAAAAGTAATGTGCAATACTGCTGTCAGATTTAGGCCTGTGAGTCGTATGTCAGGGAAATAGGTCTGTTCCTGCTTTTTTGTTTTGTCAGGTTTTTTCCTTCTCCAAGCCATACATTTGTTGATCTTGTCAGGCAAATGTATGTGAGTCATCATTTGAATGGTTTATGCTGTCTGTTCACTGTGCTGTGACAGTCCACTTAACTCTTAAAGAACACTTATCCAACTACATGGCCATTGTCTTCATCAGCCCCACTACAGTCATCATCAATAGGTTTTGATGCTTGTTTATTGGTTTCTCATTGAACTGTTATACCCATCACTACACTGAAGTCATGTTAATTTGAATGCACTATATTCTCAAGAATGCTTTTTCCCAGTATCTATCAATGTAACTGTTTTGTTAGTTAGCCAACTCACTGCATTTAACTCACACAAAAAAATGAAAGCACACAAAAGCTATATCCTGAAGGGACCATTCTTTACTATTTAAATGTTTTGTCCTTAACAGGATTCATGTCATACACTCAATTTATTTCATCTCACTGTTGCCTATTATGGATTAAAGAATGGATAACTTGCAGATGGAGGTATAGAGTTGAGGAAAGCGAGAGTGTAACCTACTGTATCTGTCTACGTGTGAGCGGAGTGAAGGATAACTTGCTGCTTAGGGCGAGGGCAGCACAGGCCTGAGCTAAGTCTTCCTGACCGTGAGTCACAGCTCGCTGTGTAGTCACGTGAATCAAGCGTTAGCCAGGCTAGAGCTGAGCTACCATCCCAGGAGTTGTGGAAACACTACAATTGACCTGTCCTGGAGTATCTGACCATCACCGTGATCGATGTAAACAGTCAGGCAACTGTTTTGTATGTATATAAATATCTAAGAAAAATGCATATTCCTAGTCAAGTAGTCTATGGTGTATAAAAACCAACCTTGTTGGACTATGTAGCATCTTAATAAATTCAATGAATAAACCCTCTACCAAATTGTGTGAAATTATTTCCACTTTGTTCAACGAGCCCTCCGGCCCATACTCCATCTGACTGAGAAAGATGAGTACAATACAGCCCTGTTGACAGGTTTCATCTAGCTAACACATTAGGTTGTCAAAGTTCAAATGTTTCTGGTGTTTGGTGTCAAGCTCATCACTGTGTCCGAAGGAGGACAGTTGGAAGACACCACTTTCCCAGTCAAATAACTTCTTAAATATTTGAGAGGGGGAAATGTCAGCATCTGAAATTAGCATTCCCCTCACAGCCAATACATCACCAATGATATCTATGGCTACATTAGTGAGCTTGTTCATTTTTGCTTTATTTGGCTGCGGTTCATTTATTTTTTACTTTGAAAATAAGGTTTCCTTCTGATAATTAATGACCACTTGGCCTTTAAAGTGTAGTGTTGAATAAGAAGTCATTTTATTCATATTATATTGTATCTTTAACACCCTGCAAACTTTCTGTCAGCACTTGAGGTTTCGGTAGTTAAGCATGAGTTCAGTGAAGTGTGCTCTCAGGACGACCTCTGAGGTGCACCTGGAGTCCGTAGCAACTGTGGAGTTTAAGTTGGTGGGGCCTAGGTACATCTGGAGACACCGTTGTGGAAATTATTATTTAAGTGTTTTGATTCAGCTTGGGAATTGTGTAATTTCCAAGAAAAATCACAAAGGAATGTTCTCAACTGTGATAATGATAATCGACCGCATGCGATGCACCTGAAAGCGGGAATCGGAAATACCCCTTAGCATTGACACTGTGGGTTGACGTGACAATTTTCCATTGAAATGTTTATATACACTTAAAGGAGGAATTTACACCAGAATACTTGTCATAGAGATTTAGGAGGAAATGGATGGTTTCCAATAATTGTCCTCACAGACCTTATGCTAGTCTGGTGGATGAAACACTACAGACGGTTTTTACCCACGGTAACCACAGGTAAACCACAGATGTTCCGTGTTTGAGTTTTGGCCCTTGATTGGGTAAGTTGCAGTGTACAGCATGGCTATTTGAATGCTGGCAGACTGACGGAGTGGGTCCCAGAAAGTGCCCGTCTATGGCTAAATTCCCTTTAAGGCCTGAATTATCTCAATCCTAAATTAGGTTGTGCTAATGTCGAAACCCATAAGCAAAACTCTAGGTAGCTAGCTGACTCAATTTATATTTATTTATATTCAAACAAGAAAGATTAAGGTTATATAGATGTAACTGTCCTCCAAGAAAATGTATCCTCTGTAGGATGAGACAATGAGGTGTGTTGCAGATCAGGACTGTATCCACTTGTTCTCCAGTTTAATGGTTATCCTCCCCCTCGAGGGTTGTGACTTCTCCAACAACACTGCGTAAGATTACATGGATAGTCAGATTTATGATAAGTTTGTTTAAAATGTTTACATGCTTTGCAAGAACAACCAATTCACTAATAATCCTGTTTTATATGGACACATCTGAAATCTGGCTACCTGATGAAATGATAGCTGAAAATTGGCAATTAAAATAAACTTTCTACTTATGTTTTTTTTGCGAAGCCTATATGATTCTGAGTTTGGACATGTAAAGTGTTTACATGACTATTGCCATAATCGGTATAATATCGAATGATTCATGTGCATGTAAACTGACTCACTGTCTCTCCCACCACTGTATTTCAATTAATCTGGTACTCATTGAGGTGTGTGCTATAAAACGGATGTATGGCTGTGTTTCTAAGTTGGAAAACATATAAAACATTACTGTCCAAGTACACTGCATTCAACTCTGCATCAAGCACACTTAATCCCCATCAAATAAGTTTCTTGGTGTTAACTGTATGCCATAATTAGTGTTGGCAAAGAACGGACTATTGTTTAACTTTTGCTCAAGCTCATGGGGAAAATAATCCTCCTTCCAACAGCTTGAGCAACAAATAAACTAGCATATGTTCAGCTTTTATTTGGTTTTCCTTGCAGACCTGTAAGCTTAACCCTGAACATTTTGAACGGCCCTCAAGGCAGAAATATTTTGCCTGACAAAGAAACCGATTGCATACATACAACCCATTTCAACCTGTAAATATGGTCAAGTAAAGACCATGTTAAGTTCTTTGTGCTGAAACTTTTTCCAGTAACATTATCAGCAACAGAGCCCTCATAATAGATTGCTATTTTGGGGGTCCTTCAATCCACAAAGGTTGATCTTGTTTCTCAATCGGAGACAACAGTACTGGCTGTTGACTAGTGGGACCTAATAGATTTGTTGAGAGTAACTTGCTGAGGATTTCTCCTCCATTTTTCCAGATGAACATTAGGTCATGATATACAGGACCCTGCTCCTGGCAACCAATGAGACGAGTAGAGTACGCCAAGTGCAGCAGCTCTGTGGTCGAACACTGCACTTTCTTCATTTGTTTCAAAGAGGAAAGGAGTTTACATTTTATAATAGCAATGCATTCTCCGAGCCAGAGAAGCTAACATACAGCTGATGTTATTTTTATGGGACAGCTGTAGCTCATATACGCACAAAAATAATTGGATTTTCTTAACAGAGCTTGAAAGTGTGAGAGAGGAAGCCTATAGAGTGAGAGAGGAAGCCTATGGAAGTCATTGGTGCAAACAGTGACGTAAAGCTTTTCACTACTTTGGCTTTGTTGTAAGGGTTAATGTACGGGCTCTGCTGTATATAGAGGATTAAAGGCTGCCAACCATAATGAATATGAGGTGAGATGCTCCAAAAACAATTTCAGTATGTTGGCCCTTGTTGCACATTTTTCTCAGTAGTCTACAATCAAAAGACGGGATGAAGTATTCTCTTACGGGGGCATTAGTAAGACAAACCCACTGAAATGGTTGAGGTTTGGAAACCCTGTTTCGCTGAAAGAAAACCTCTCTCAGCATTGTTTTGCTTGTCTTTTTTCCACTTATTTTAAGGAGCATTCTTTTCCTGTAGTAATGCAGAAAGTATGAGACTTATCTGAGACCCCACTTCAGAATCCAAACTTTCCCACAGTTGGTGAAGCTCTCCAGATAATTGAATGTCTGAACACATTTTTAGATGGCATTGCGCATCAGTTTGACAGTTACAATGGCATCACAATGGAGTTCTGGTTTTGCTAAGCTTTCATCCTAAATCAACCTCTCAACGAACAGGCCGCTCAACAAACTCTGCAGCCAACATTGGACACAATGACACATGTACCTGGAAGCATTCGGGCCGCCGCTGTTTCACCAAATGGGGATCTGTTAAAAATATATATATTTTTTTTATAATTTATGTTTAATGATGCCTTTAACGAGCCACTGATTGATTGCAAACAGGTTGGCCCGTAATTTGCCCTTGCCTGCCGCTCAGTCTTTATGACGTGCAACAGAAACCGCAAACAGATTGATGAAAAAGCGTTCGTTCCCCCCTCCTCCTGCCCTTCCTCAAACATCACCACCCTCCACCCAGCCAAACCCGTACACAACCAGGGTGGATCCATTTGTTGTTATTGGCCCAGTGGTGGAACATGGATTTAGGAGGCTTTAGAGTCCATTTAATGACAGATCCTGCACATTCGTTTTCTGATAAATGCCAGTCATCTTTTCTCTATCCCTCCCTCTCTCGGTTTTTCGTTAGATTCTCAATCCAAGACTGGAGTACACTTGCTCAACCCCGAAAGATTACCTCATGGGGCTAGCAGCCCCATCACTATTCTGACGGGAGTTAATCAGAACAGTATGTTGCCTTTGGAAATACCTTATATGCATATTTTCTGCACCAGCGGAGCCAGCTACCATCTTTTGTCCGTTCTTTCACAGAACAGCTACAGTCTTCCTATTTTATTATTCCAATGCTGATTTAACAATAATATAAATGGACAGGTCAACTACCAACCAAAATGATAATCGTCACAGTATCTATAAATCCTATGGATAGAGGCGAATAGTGAGACTACATTTTACAGTTCAACTTGTTGTCTTGAAGACTTTCAACGTCAGGTCATTAAGTTCGGAGAGGAACTTTTGCAAACAATTATTTAGAGTTCGTCTGACCCATAGTTAAATGAATAGGAACATAGTGCATTCTCTATAGTGCATAGTCTTTCTCATTCAGGCAGTCTAATAGGCGGTAGCAAGCTATCTGCTTTAGTTTTCAAGATGATTGATCTCTGTTGAGGGAGGAGCTGTTTTTTGCATATTGTGTATATGTATTTCTTCTGAACACATTTCCGTTTGTTGGCAATGTCAATTCTTGAAAGGTAAAAAAAAAAAAAAAAACGGACTTTTATGTTCGCTAGCTGGACATGCAAACATCGCAGAGTAGTAAACTGTGAACCAATCAAAACCGATGTACTATCCATCTCTGCTAATCACGTTATCCGTAACTAAGGTAACTTAGTAGACAGCTGGTGACAGCTTGAGAGAGATCTCTGTCCGATCAAAATGCTGTCAAGTAAAGATTTTTTTTGTAATCTATCTAGTTATAGAAACATGATACCATCAATGCAAGCTGTAAATTTACTCCCAATTTCGAACGCAGAAACCTTGGTAATGTAGCTAGATAGCTAACTAGCAAACTAGTTACAACAAGTAGATATGCTGCTAGCTAGCCGGTGCAGATACTAGCTAGCATGTCATTCCCGGACAATTAGTGCTTTAACTATCAGTTTATTCCAAGTAATAATTTAAGACTATAGCTAATATATTCATCAAGGCTGGACCCACTAATTTCATCCATTCATTCATACTGACAAATAAGAAATGCCACATTATCCCTGTCAATAGTTGGAGTAGGATAATTCTAGAGCACCCGGCCTCTGACTGTCAATGTACATTTTCAGAAAAGATGAGTGTCACAGGGTTGATGCCTAAGTGAGTACATTGCATTCAATGGGTGGAAGATGAGTATCACAGTGTTGTTGCTTATGTCAATAGGAAAAGATGTCACGGTTGTCAATACATTGCAGTCAATGGGAAAATGTAAGTGTCACAGGGTTGATGCCTAAGTGAATACATTGCATTCAATGGGGGAAGATTAGCATCACAATATGGAAGCATTTTCTATTTGATATATTTAACCTTTTTAACTACTGTAGGCAAGTCAGTTAAGAACAAATTCTTATTTACAATGGCGATCTATATCGGCCAAACCCAGACAACACTGGGCCAATTGTGTGCCGCGCCCTATGGGACTCCCAATCACGGCCGGTTGTGATACAGTGTGGAATCGAACCAGGGTGTCTGTAGTGACGCCTCAAGGTCTGAGATGCAGTGCCTTAGACCGCTGCGCCGCTCGGGAGCTAATAGAGAAAGGAATCACAAACATTCTCTCTATTCTCCCTCCCTCCCTCTCTTCTCTCTTTCTCTGTCCTATCTCTCGACAGACAGACATATGAACTCAGACAGAAAGACATCCACAGACAGACAGGCAGGCAGACACAGACCGACAAACATATAAACTCACAGACATACAAACTCTAAACTCAACCCTAGAAATAACCCTAGCTTCATGTCCACATCCAAGCTCAACTCTAGCCATAACCCGAACCTTCCACATGTTGGCTCTGATTTTGGAGTTAGGACAAGAATTTAGTGTTATGGTTAGGGTTAAGCCAAGATGTTGAGATGAAGTGAGGGTAAGGGTTGAGCCAGGAGTTGATATGAAACTAGGGTTGGGGCTAGGTTTTGGGTTGAGCTGGGAGTGGACATGAAGCTAGAGACTAGGTTTCGGGTTGAGCTGGGATGTGGACATGAAGCTATAGTTACGGTTAGGGTTGAGCTGGGAGTGGACATGAAGCTAGAGACTAGGTTTCGGGTTGAGCTGGGATGTGGACCTGAAGCTATAGTTAAGGTTAGGGTCGTGGTTAGAGTTAGGAATGAGCTTGGAGTTGATATGAAGCTAGGGTTAGGGTTGAGGCTAGGTTTAGCATTGAGCTGGAATGTGGACATGAAGCTAGGATTAGGGCCTCAACCCTAGACATAACTCTAACCTTAATCCAATTAACAATTAATAAATGTACCCCTCCCCCCACTACATGGGTGAAAGGTAGACCTCACTTGAAGCCTGTTATGTGCTTTTGAGTGACAACCGCAGAAAGGTTGAGGCTAGAAACAAAATTCACCCATGGGATTGTTCAACAGACCCTCCCAATGAACGCAAGCCTACATCTGACCATGTGAATTTGACTCTTCACAGTGAAAACTTGGTCCCACAGAGAACAAGGCTTTTCTTTCATAGACAAGCATTACCAACAGCCCTCACATAACCTGTTGACTGCGATTGAGCTAGCTAACCGTCCTTGCAAACAACCAATCGTGACCTTATGGGGATGCCCTGTATTGAGGTTCAGCTTCCTGTGGAAACAGGAAGTGTCTTAATTCATCCTCAACATGGTCCTTCATTCTCTCTGCAGTTACACAATTTCCCACTTCTGCTGAGGAGGGTACATTGTGTTATAGGCTGGCTTAACTGTGAGCATTCTAATCAAATGCATCAAAATAGATATTGCTCTGTGTTTTACTCTGAGTTATGCGCCAAAAGTTGGAGATGCATAGCAATGCCTAATATGTGAGCCATATGACAGTTAGTTCTCAAATAGCAGCACTCCTATCCAGTAACTGGGCAGTCAAACTTGGACCATTGTTTGGAAAGCTTCTTTAATGGAAGAATCCCACCTTTACTGTAGTACTGAGGTGGCTATTTTATCTTAAGGATTAATAATTGAATATGATATGAACATTAAACATGATTAATAATGATTATGATTCATTTCACAATCATTATTTATGACTAATTATTAATTTCACAGCCAACTCTTTTTTTCTTTTGAAAGTTTGGCATTAATGTATCATGATATAAGACTGAAGACTTATCTCTTCAGTAGGTCATATGATTGAGTGTAGTCTGGCCCAGGAGTGTGAAGGTGAACGGAAAGGCTCTGGAGCAACGAACCGCCCTTGCTGTCTCTGCCTGGCCGGTTCCCCTCTCTCCACTGGGATTCTCTGCCTCTAACCCTATTACAGGGGCTGAGTCACTGGCTTACTGGTGCTCTTTCATGCCGTCCCTAGGAGGGGTGCGTCACTTGAGTGGGTTGAGTTACTGACGTGATCTTCCTGTCTGGGTTGGCGCCCCCCCTTGGTTTGTGCTGTGGTGGAGATCTTTGTGGGCTATACTCGGCCTTGTCTCAGGATTGTAAGTTGGTGGTTGAAGATATCCCTCTAGTGGTGCGGGGGCTGTGCTTTGGCAAAGTGGGTGGGGTTATATCCTTCCTGTTTGGCCCTGTCCGGGGGTATCATCGGATGGGGCCACAGTGTCTCCTGACCCCTCATGTCTCAGCCTCCAGTATTTATGCTGCAGTAGTTTATGTGTCGGGGGGCTAGGGTCAGTTGGTTATATCTGAAGTACTTCTCCTGTCTTATCCAGTGTCCTGTGTGAATTTAAGTATGCTCTCTCTAATTCTCTCCTTCTCTCTTTCTTTCTCTCTCTCGGAGGACCTGAGCCCTAGGACCATGCGTCAGGACTACCGGGCATGATGACTCCTTGCTGTCCCCAGTCCACCTGGCCTTGCTGCTGTTCCAGTTTCAACTGTTCTGCCTGCGGTTATGGAACCCTGACCTGTCCACCGGACGTGCTACCTGTCCCAGACCTGCTGTTTTCAACTCTTAATGATCGGCTATGAAAAGCCAACTGACATTTATTCCTGATTATTATTTGACCATGCTGGTCATTTATGAACATTTTGAACATCTTGGCCATGTTCTGTTATAATCTCCACCCGGCACAGCCAGAAGAGGACTGGCCACCCCTCATAGCCTGGTTCCTCTCTAGGTTTCTTCCTAGGTTTTGGCCTTTCTAGGGAGTTTTTCCTAGCTGCCGTGCTTCTACACCTGCATTGCTTGGTGTTTGGGGTTTTAGGCTGGGTTTCTGTAAAGCACTTCGAGATATTAGCTGATGTACGAAGGGCTATATAAAATAAACTTGATTGATTGAAACTTGATTTCTCATGCAGCTCAATAGTTAATCAATATAACACATCTAGTGGAAATATTTAAAAAGAGAAAGAAGCTCCAAGGACAGACTGTACATAACAGATAAAAACATAGACAAGAGTATTCAATAATTATTTTTAATATCAAAATTAGTAAATCAATGACAATAAATATGGTTTGTATGTCTTCTCTCTACAATGAGTTCACCAATGTTATATTGGAGGATATTGGGCAGCAGTACGCTTGTGGGCACTTCAACATTGTGAGGAAAATGTATAATAGCATTCTGAACTAGGGTCCAATTAGTGCACTGGTCATGTCTGGTTTTCCACCTATCAAAAATGGACACGTTAGATCAGGACCAATGAGAATCAATGTGTTTCTTGTCAACATCTGTTGACAAGACGCAAGTTGGCGTTCCCTCCATGATATCCAGTTCCTGATTTGCACAACCCGAAGTCGATTGGAATGTCTGTTGCTTGTGCTTTGAAGGTATTGGTAAATATTGGTCTTGTTTTTTTGTGCTTTGTTTTGTTAGAAAATATACTGCATTATTGGTGGAATTCCGACCCGAGTTAAGTGTGCGTACATGGAACATACAGTACTTCCCTTTTTATGCAATTTTCTCTCTACCTGTATTCTGACCTTAAAGTTAAGCATGAGAATAGCTTGCTATTCACCAGCTATTTGTTTGGGGTGGAGATCAAATAAATGAAGGTGTTGCGGAGGTGTCTACAGATACGCTGTATTCTGACCTTGACTAATAATTCAACCACATTTACCTGTGAGGAAACCATGAATAAGGTCTAGCGAACCTACTGGTTCCAAGTGGAAAAAGCATCTACTAGATTTTTTCTGATTGAAAGAACAACATTCTCCATGCACTGTAATTTCCAATTTAATAAGAGCTTGGTAAATGAGCTTGGTAAATGAGTAATCCGTTGAATAAGGTACATTTAAATGTTAAATGTCACTTTTATATCTATTTAACCTTAAAATCGCTGGAGAGAAATGTGAAACCAGTCATATGGCAGAAATCTGAAGCATATAAACTTTCCCACAGTAAAAGTGATGAAATGCTGTGCCCTTTTGCAGAATTTAAATTGTATGGCCTTTTAACTTGCAAGGATGACATCCTGGTCTCATAGACTAGACGTAACATAGTAAACGTAAATCCTGGACACTCAAATTAGAATGATGTATTACGTTTGGTAGGTTACACAAGACAAAAGGTTACTTGAGGCAAGCATTATAGTGGGGTGGATGGGTGGGTGTATAATGCAAACGTCTAGCAACCCAAAGGTTGCATGTTCAAATCTCATCACGGACAATTTTTAGCTAATTAGCAACTTTACACTTACTTAGCATGTTAGCTAACTCTAACCTTAATCCTAACCTTAACCCCTAGCTTAGCTAACGTTAGCCGTTTAGCTAATGTTAGCCATCTAGCTAACTTTATCATTAGCCACTTAGCCATCAAGCTAATTTTAGCCACAACTAATTTAATTGGTATCATATCATACATATTGCAAATTCGTAACAGATCATATGAAATGGATGATGGGCATCCACAAATGAATACAGTGCCTTCAGAAAGTATTCACACCCCTTGACTTTTTCCACAATTTGTTGAGTTACAGCCTGAATTTTAAAAATTTATTAAATTGACATGTTTTGTCACTGGCATAGACACAATACCCCATAATGTCAAAGTGGAAATATGTTTTTCAAAATGTTTACAAATTAATACAAAAATGAAAAGCTGAAATGTCTTGAGTCAATAAGTATTCAACCCCTTTGTTATGGCAAGCCTAAATACGTTCAGGAGTAAACATTTGCTTAACAAGTCACATAATAAGTTGCATGGACTCCCTCATTTTGAATGACTACCTCATCTCTGTACCTCACCCATACAATTATCTGTAAGGTATCTCAGTCAAAGACAGTGAATTTCAAATACAAGTTCAACCCCAAAGACCAGGGAGGTTTTCCAATGCTTCGTAAAGAAGGGCTCCTATTGGTAGATGGGTAAAAAAAACAGACATTGAATATCCCTTTGAGCATGGTAAAGTTATTAATTACACTCTGGATGGTGTATCAATAGATCCAGTCACTACAAAGTTGCAGGCGTGCTCATAGGAGAAAACCGAGGATGGATCAACAACATTGTAGTTACTCCACAATACTAACCTAATTGAGTGAAAAGAAGGAAGCCTGTACAGAATAAAAATATATTTTTTAAATGCATCCTGTTTATTTATTTAACCTTTATTTAACTAGGCAAGTCAGTTTAAGAACAAATTCTTATTTACAATGACAGCCTACTGAGGAAACAGTGGGTTAACTGCCTTGTTCAGGGGCAGAACAACAGATTTTTACCTTGTCAGCTCAGGGATTCAATCCAGCAATCTTTTGGTTACTGGCCAAACACTCTAACCCCTAGGCTACCTGCCACTCCTGTTTGCAACAAGGCACCAAGGTAATACTGCAAAAAATTAGACAAAGCAATTCACTTTTTGTCCTGAATACAAAGTGTTATGTTTGGGGCAAATCCAATACAACACATTAAGGAGTACCACTGCCCATATTTTCAAGCATAATGGTGGCTGGATTATGTTATGGATACAGTATGCTTGGGGAATTTTTCAGGATTAAAAACATTATGGAATGGAGCTTTTTGGAACAGAATCTCTCTTGGCAGAATCTGTTTTGAAGCTGAATTGGACTATTACCGAATTTTGCATCTATGTCCATATGGTTAAAAGTGATTTAGCTCCATCATGTCTAACTAGCATCCACTTTTCATATTTTGTAAACCTATTTTTTACTACCATGTTTTTGTGTTAGGATTTGTATTTAGTAATGGACACTTTTTTTTTTTACATAGAGGAAACCCTGTCTCAGTCTCCTTTCCACCAGGCACTGGGAGATTAATTCCCCTTTCAGCAGAACAATAACCTAAAACACAAGGCCAAATCTACACTTGAGTTGCTTCCTAAGAAGACCATGAATGTTCTTGAGTGGCCGAGTTACAGTTTTTACTTAAATCTGCTTGAAAATCTATGGCAACCATTTTCAAAATGGTTGTCTAGCA
This sequence comes from Salvelinus namaycush, assembly GCF_016432855.1. Taxonomy (NCBI): domain Eukaryota; kingdom Metazoa; phylum Chordata; class Actinopteri; order Salmoniformes; family Salmonidae; genus Salvelinus; species Salvelinus namaycush. The sequence goes on along the minus strand of NC_052308.1, from coordinate 52,922,782 downwards.
ATGATCAACAAACAATTTTTACACAACTTGAAGAATTTTGAATAGAATAATGGGCAAACATTGTACAATCCAGGTGTGCAAAGCACTTAGTGACTTACCCAGAAAGACTCACAGCTGTAATCGCTACCAAAGTGGATTCTAACATGTATCGTCTCAGTGAAAAATTAATTAAATGAGATATTTCTGTGTTTAATTTTCGCTATATTTGCTAACATTTCTAAATAAATGTTTTCACTTTGTCATTATGGGGTACTGTGTGTAGATGGGTGAGAAATCAAATCTATTTAATCAATTTTGAATTCAGGCTGTAACACAACAAAATGTGGAATAAGTCGAGGGGTATGAATACTTTCTGAAATGTATCATACTAATTGGAGTGTTCCGGATTTACATTTACAATGTTACGTCTACCCATGAGTCCAGGTTGGAGATAAACACTCTCAAATGTCTTTATTTTAGGCTATCCCAACTTTCTCAGTTTCCTATTTTCCTCATGTTAAATATTAGCCACTATCAGCATCGACCATCAGTAAGCCTAATAACCACACAAATTCAACTGCCAATTTACTGTTAGTTCCCTTCAGTTGGTATAGCCTACATTATCATTCCAATTAATTACATTGTTTCATTTACCATCATTTGCTTCCTCTGTAAACTCTGTCACGGATCATTAGTAACAGTTGAGAATATTTAAAAGGTAGGCTAATTAAATCGTTATGGAACGGAGCACAGACCAAGCTGTAACAGTTTGAACCCGATGCATGGCTTGTAATCACACAATTCCATGGTTAATACAGGCAATATACGAGGGTATAGCCTACTATTGTACAGTATTCTCCCTATTATAATTATATGTACGCTAATCTTCCAACATTAACATGGGTTGAAGATATGAATGTGGCAACTTTCAGGATGAATCAACCCATTCTATATTTTACCAATCAATATACAGTATCAGTCAAAAGTTTGGACACACCTACTCAAGGGTTTTTCTTTATTTTTACTATTTTCTACATTGTAGAATAATAGTGAAGACATCAAACTAGGAAATAACACATATGGAAGGAATCATGTAGTAACAAAAAAAGTGTTAAACAAATCAAAATATATTTTAGATTCTTCAAAGTAGCCACCCTTTGCCTTGATGACAGCTTTGCACACTTGGCATTCTCTCAAACAGCTTCAAAGGGTGGCTAAATATAAAATAAATGTTTAACACTTTTTTGGTTACTACGTGATTCCATATGTGTAATTTCATAGTTTTGATGTCTTCACTATTATTCTACAATGTAGAAAATAGTAAAAATAAAGAAAAACCCTTGAATGAGTAGGTGTGTCCAAACTTTTGACTGGTACTGTATTTTGTGCGTAAAAGCTCTCCAAACCTGTTTTTTTATTATTCATAGATTATTTCCTAAACCTAAATAATCTACAAAATCAGAATATTTTCAATCTACCAATTGGTGCTGAAACGGATACGAATATGCATGTATTTAGATGGCTTTCTCATTGATCACTAATATTCGGAGCCCGTTCTCGCAATATGTTCTAGTGAGTCTGTTGACAAAATTCTAACTAAAAGGTATACCCTATTTAAAGGGATGGCCAGGGTTGGGTAGGTTACTTTCTAATTGTAATCCGTTACTGTTACTAGTTATCTATCCAAATTTGTAATCAGTAACGTAACTTTTGGATTACCCAAACTCAAACATTGTTACTTTTAGATTACTTTCCCCTTAAGAGGCATTAGAAGAAGACAAAAATGTATGTTACCAATTGAACGACATCTTTTGCAGGATAAATCAATGTTAAAGTTTACATAGCTGGCCATATATGGATGTTACATTTTACTTTATGGGTTGGTTATGTAGGTTTCTTCTAACCTATCGCTTTCTACTACATATAATAATACGATTAAATCTTTACATTACAAAACAAGAATTCCAGTCATTCCAATAAGTGTTCTAACCCTTAATTAATCTTCAAGAATAGGACTTGGAAATATGGAAATCTAGATAAGCCAAATTGTTTTACCTGAGCATGACCCCAAAACTAAGGATTTATTAGCCAGCCTAAATCTGTTGTTTATGATTTTGTTGTCATGGAGGATTGATTGGGCTCATTGATTCGAGTTGAAAAATAAATGCAGCGCTTATGGAATGGCATGCTTTGAGCATTACTGAAGAAAAAAAGCACCACTTGTATTCCATAGGCTTGGATCCGCACTGTGCAGCTGTTGCAAGAGCGCATTTGTCACTGGCTGTCCACTGGTTTCAAAAACAATGATTGATGGGCAGCTTAAACTTCTTGAATTCAACCATTATTGGGTTCAAATACACATTTAGATTTGTGAACAGCCATCCACAACAACCACAATCCGTACGGAGCCAATAGTTAAATGAGAGAGCAGCAGTGTGATTCACATCAATGCACTATGTAGATATTCGTATCGCCGTAGACTAAACCACTGCTGTCATCCTTACCTCCAATCGTTTATTCAAGTTGGATAATCTTTGGATGCTGACAGCAGTCACACCATTGGAAGACATAGCTTGGACTGTAGTCTACAAAAGCCTATTGCTTCTCTTTTCCCGCGATCCATCAAAAACGTTTGGTGTGTCATCATAGTGGTCTCTGACTTGTGGTCAGACTCGCTCAGGTGGAACAAACTTAAACTAGCGCCTTTTTTCAATGCTGATTTGAATGTCATTGAGCGAACAGATGAGTGTCAAAGATTTTTCCCGCAAACATCCTTTCTGAATTTCGAAGTAATCATCTAGTTTTTCAAAAGTATCTGTAATCTGATTACAATATTTTTGATGGTAACGTAATGGATTACAGTTATCATTTTTTGTAATCCCCATGTAATCCGTTACTCTCCAACCCTAGGAATGGCTTAACATAAATGTACTGAAAACCCATAGAGATAGATAGAGAACTCATCTTTTTATCTGTGCCATTATAGCGTCTGTGGTAGCATGGGCGGCGCCATTGAGGTTATCTCCGTTTTGAAGTAGTCTATTTTCTTCTTTATGATTGGCTGATCCCTCCTGATGACCTGGTTGGACATAACTCTAACAGGGTCACCAGGAGGGATCAGCCAATGAAGTTGGAAGTCCCACCAAGTTGACTACATTAAAATGGTGGAAGCCCTCAATGGTGCTGCCCATGCTTATAGGGCCTTTTGGCAGCTAGAAGCCTCTATCATTATCTATGTATATATGCGTTACGTGACGGAATAGGGTAAGTCTGAATACCAAATACTGAGAAGTACATAGGAAATGCACGCCTTTCTTAAGTCTGAATCTGCCACTCTTTAGAAAAGGAGTGCTTACGTGACTTAAACATTTGCCAAAAGGCATCTCCGGTTTAAAAGAAAACAAAATGATACACATATAATATGATAGATATGCAACATGAATACACTGACAGTCTATGTACAGTTTGCTTGAAGATGGCTTTGGCCATCTATTATGTGGTCTGGTATTATCTTGATATTGAGGAGGAGCACATGGAGTTCCCTTATAGACCGCGAGCAACTCCACCATCGTTTGTGTGTTCTTCTCCAATGTTCAGTTTTTCTCTAGAACACACAGTACCAACCCCACAGTAAAGAGACCAGTACTAGGACAAAGCAAGGGAGCCATGGTAGGTTATTGGTTCCACTAGCTGCTAGCTTGAGCTGGTTGGTGTGGCGTTGCGACGTGGGGGTGTCTTCCTCGCTACAATGCACCAGGGCGGCCTGGTAAGACGTGGGCCTCTTCTGGGGCCGGTCAGGGCTGGAGCCATCCGTCGGCCTCTCGCCGATGAACAGCAGAGTGCGCCGTCGATGGTCCAGCTCCGTCTTGAACAGCTCGTACTCCTTGTGCGGCAGCTTGATCCCCAGGACGGTACACCCATCCGTGGGGGTCACGTCCTGCTCCACTCCCACCTCCCACCCCCCCGCCTTCCCGCAGCTGCCCCGCCTGGTCTCGTTGAGCACCCTGGCCGTGGCCCCTTCCAGAACGGTGACTCTGACCCGGGTTACCTTGAAGACGAACTCAGTCCCTCCCGCCACTTTGGCTGAGGGGCCTCCCTGGGCGTAGTGGCCCGAAGCCCGCAGGGTGAAGGTGGGCTGGCTGCAAGTGGGTTCCGAGTAGTGGCGGTAGAGGCCTTCCCAGGAATGTTCATCTGGGCGGAAGGTGAAGTCTCGGGTGAGGAAGAGGACGGCGGGCCGGGCTTCGCAGCGTTGGCTCACCCATCGGCCGTCCAAGGACAGAGGCGTTGCTGCAGGGACATGGGGTAACACGGGGGGGCGCTGTTCTGAGGCCCGGAACAGCAAGGCGCACGCTGGGCAGGGGTGGATGTGGTGCTGGTGGAAATAGATATAGAAAGGTTAGGGTTATACAGTAGAACTGTCATCCAAAATGCCAAGCTAGTTAATATGAAGCCTTGTATTGACCATAAAGTAGTATGCTTGTTTGGAGATTGGGACACTGTTTTATGTTTCAGTTAGTTAGTTTATCACTGTGGAAGGTATTCAGCATCAGATGAAGAATGGATAGAGAGAGAATTACCAAATTCACATACAATGTCCTGAAATACATTTTAATAAAATCCCTGCCTTGATCTACATGTATCTTGTTAATGGGGAGTCTGTAATCTCACCATAGCATTCTGCAGTGGCTGCTGGTAGCCCATTGGTCGATAGTATGTCCTCTGGGTCCAGTCTGTGTGCACGTCCCCAAGGAAGAGCTCCTGAACCAGACCTCCATGGGGCTGATGCTGGGTCTCCACTCTCACCAAGCCCAACTCCATCATTGAGTACCCCGAGGCACCCAGACAGTCCCTCCCTGCCCGGGCGTTGTACAGCTCGTACAGGCGCCCGGGCACCATGCCACCCAAGGTGAGGCCCACACACATGGAGGGTAGACGGGCGGCCAGCTGGTGCATTGCACCTGGGCTGTGGATGACAATGCCCACTTTGTGGAGGTGGTGCTCGGTCTTGGTGGCACCCCTGGTGATCCAGGACGCCTGGCGCAGACGGAGCTTGCCCCGGACCACCAGAGAGTATGCGGGCTCCTCGCACCCACTGTCAGTGTAGTAGTGTTGCAGGGCTTTGAACAGGCGGTTTGGGTAGAAGGTGTAGGAACGGGTCAGGAACTCAGGGCCAGGCCGAACTTCACATCTACTCGGGAGAAAGAGGTTGAAGGGAGGTTGTCAGTTCCATTTTAGCAGCTAGCTGGATGGATGATTGATTGATTGATTGACTTGAATGAAATTGGATGAAATAATTAATTATCTGGGTGTCTTATGCAAACAACAACCTTCTGAATCACCCTGAGGCTAATTGACCGAGCACACCTCCACAAAGACAAAAAAGGTGACAGTTGTGGAAGAGTTTCCCATATTCATCATTAGATTGCAAAGGACGTGATAGACATAAATGGTACATATTCAGGAAATAGCCTGTACCGTTCTAAACTTTATTTGGACAACACTTGCCTTGTTGACACCCAGCTGCCCTCCAGTCTTGGGGGAATGTCGGCTGTGATTCTGATGCCGTCCTGCAGGTGGGGATATTGACACTGTGGCTCCCATTCCAGGCTAGTCGTGTGGTTGGAGAAAGATCCAAAGAGGGCTATGGGTACCTCCCAGAGCTTACTACCCGACACAAGATCAGCTAGAACCAAGAAAAATAAGAACACTCCCGGTTATCACTCTGTCAATCGGATAAACACAGTTTATTTTTTACCCCATACTGTTTATACGAAACAGAAACACAAAATAATAAGCTTGGAAGATGATTATCAATCTCATCCATCATAAATCAGGGGTTACACACAGAACAACTAATAGCCAAAGGAAATGATTCACTCCCTGGGCTTTTCAGGTCCAAACAAGATTTGGTTGACTGGAAGCAGTTTGAGGGTTCACATTTCTGTAACTGTCCATGTAATGAGATGTGATGGCTTCGTTACAGGCCATATATAGATTTGAATTAGACCATGGCCACATCCACCGAGAGGACCTTTTCGAGGTTTCACACATCTATCAGCCAGCAACTGGGCTCCAACTCCAACTCACATTTTTCCGATATGTGTGTGCATGTGCGTGTGTGTGTGATATCTACATTGTGAAATTGAAGTTTCAGACATGATTTGACATGCAATGAAAGATATTAAATTATATGAATTAGACCCTTCTTTGACACGTTTCACTGTGTTGGAATTATCATAGCTCAATCAAGAGTAGCAAACACAAACATGACAGCATGGTACATTTACTCCTATCAAAATCAATATATTTTACTCAATTTTATCAACATAAGGGATCTGACGCATGTACATCTGCAATCTCTTTCTTTATTTTGACTGCTATAGCCACACATTGTGATGTATCTATGTACTCGTTTATGTGCATCGATTGGCCTGCCTTGGATGGAGCAAGGCCCACAATTTTAACAGAGACCAAGACAATCGTGCTCGAGTTGATTTCTTTGATTGAACCCAAATGATGCGAGCGTGAGGAGAGGGACTGATATCCAGCACGAAGATCACTCATTGGTAATAGGACGCTATGGCTCCCGTTTCAGTCTCCCCAGCCAAACGTCAAACAGCAAGGGGATGAGTCCCCATTGACACCCACTAGTTTTCCCTCACCCACCCTGTTCTTTTTCTATATCTGTTCCCCTCTTGTTCTGTGTCTTGTCTTCCTTTCCCTTAGTCCCTCTTCGTCTCTCTCACTTTTTTTGGCCCTGTGCTGTCTCTCTCTCTGTGTGTCCTTATGTTGCCCCCCCTCTTTCTTTTGCTCTCTCTCTTTCTTTGTCCCTCTCTCTCGCTCCCTTTCTTTGTCCCTATGTACATATTATATTCATCCCTTTACATTTGTGTGTATTTGCGTGTATAAGGTAGTTCTTGTGGATTTGTTAGATTACTGTTAGATATTACTGCATAGTCGGAACTAGAAGCACAAGCATTTCGCTACACTCGCATTAACATCTGCTAACCATGTGTATGTGACCAATAAAATTTGATTTGATTTTTTATCTTTGTCTGTTTTCCCTCTCTCCCCGGGGGTTGGTGGGCTTCGTCATGGCCCTGTGGACAGCTTTATGGATGTTCTTTGGGTCGGCTACCGGAAGTTTGTCTCTATGTCCCATGTTTGTCCCAGATAAAGCTCACTTCGCTGCCAGAGTCGCCACCAAGGCATCCTACTAGATGGCACTTTTCAGCTACTTCTTTGATTGTAGAGAAACCAATGTTTACTCAATCTACTTCCTTTTAAATCTTTCGGAGAGTAATTGGACAGCTTTTATTTTCTGTGTCAATGTCAGCCTGGGGATTCTTTTTCCTTAGATGTTGGAATGGTTTCTGCGTGCCATTGAAGCTGCCTTATAGGCATTGTGCGAGACTCACTTAGATACTCTCTCTGCTCAGCATGATGTTTGGTTTGGGAGATTTTTGTCTTGAGGCACTTTTTGGGGAAATAGTGATCAAAGTCAATTAGTTAATATACAAAATAATTGTCCAAAGCAGAATAAACACGGTTGCAATTTTCCCTCTCTGAAGATGTATTTTTTTATTCTATGTGTCTCCATTATTGGCGAGCACCACCGTCAAATTGACTCATTTTATTCCCTAGAGAGGACACTTTTTATGTACTTTTACTGTGTTGGAATTATCATAGCTCAATCAAGAGTAGCAAACACAAACATGACAGCATGGTACATTTACTCCTATCAAAATCAATATATTTTACTCAATTTTATCAACATAAGGGATCTGACGCATGTACATCTGCAATCTCTTTCTTTAATCAGGATTAATTAATTTGTTCCTCTTTGGTCATCTGACAAGTCTGTTTCAAGTTAGTAGAGAAAATGTGAATCACCACACTCCATTGAATGGACAGGACTTATGAGATATGGCTGAAGAATCTTTTAGGGTGTAATATTCAGGCCTCTGTTTTGCCCAATTTTTCTAGTGTTTTTCAGGTGAGCTGTCATTCTGTTTCTCTCCTTCCTTGGATCTCATTCCAATGGGACATATGGTTGCATTTACCAAAAGAATAGAAGTTTAAAAAAATGTGCTTTATAAAAACTAAATTGTACAACCTGGGGTTTAAATTATTGTACTTAGTCTAAAAGGGGTATTATAGCATGACTTGTTACAAGGTAACGTAGTAGTTTTATTTTCCACAGGTTTACAACATAATCTATTTTTCTTAATTTAGATTATTAAGGTAGTTGTTTCTTAATTCAATGAATACCACTGATTCTTCACCTGTGGTCAGGGGAATATTCTAATTTGTTATTCAGCGACTCCTTGGTTTGCTATGAAGCTGAGGAATGGGGAGACATTTAAACCAACCACTTTCAATTTGGAGCTATGGATGCAAGGACTGACAGTCCATGAAATTAACATTTTAATATTGAACATGTTTTGAAGCTTTGCATTGTTTGTTAACAAAAAAAATGCAGCAAAACAACCTTATACTTTAGGTTATGATCTGGTAAAACTATTGGAATACTAATCTCATGAGGTATTTATAACTTATAGTCTTCCAGAAGTGATGGCTATATACAGTATAATTCATTGTTATAGCCATAAAAAATGCATGTATCAATCCCAAATTGCCTCTTTAGTTAAAATGACCAACAGCTGTACATATTGCAGATTGTACCTTAAATTAATGTAATTTCTGGCTGACTACCAGTCCTGGCTGTAACCTATGGAGGGTGCCAGTGCACTGCCACTGAGCCTCTGCTCATCAATGGCCTCACCTGTAGTATCTGACCAGCGTGTGGTCACAGTTAGAAACTCCAGGGGACAATGCAGTGAATCAAGTGTGGTCTAACCCCCAGACTGCATTCCAAAGTTACCCTCCACAGCAAGGATCAGTGACATAATAGCAGCAACACTTTAATAGGGAATAGGGTGCCATTTGGGACATTACCCTAGTCTATCAGCCCTACCGCTGCCACCCGGAAAGACAGGCATGTCTGAACCCCAGCCTAAGTCATCTACCTGCCTGGAAATTCCATCACAGGATCAATCCCACACACTGCAGACGTTGATTTATAAAAGGGATGCCATTTATGATGGACCTCTGGGCTCCTGTTTGTGTTTGTGATTAGGGTTTGGCAACTCGGGCTTCTCCATCTCATGTCTCATCTACCAACTACCAAGCGAAAATACTTTTTATGTACCTCTCTATTTGGATCTGTCTAGGTGCAAACACACATGAGGTGGGATCCAGGCGGTTTTTAATCTGCCACCCACGTCTTGTGGGGGAGTTGAGTGCTCGACGCCAGCCAGTCTCTCAGCCAGCCTGCTGTCAGACTCAAGTGTTTCCCAGTGCCTGTGGCCACTGTTCTGTGTGTTTGCCTCTCTCTCTTTTTCTCTCACTGCTTGTCTTACTGCTCCAATGCTGGAGGAGAAAACCCACTTTAACTGTCCCTGAATAGCTCCTTCACACACTGCTACATGGCTTTTGTGTGGAGCTAACACCTGCCTCTTGATTAGGGCAAACTTGATGAAAAAGCCATGTTTACGACTCATTACTTTTGGATGGATTTCAGAATATTTTCTATTTTCTTCTTTCTCTTTCTATATTTGTTTCTTTTTTTTGAGTGTGTGTCCGGGGTCTGATGAGGTACAGTTGGTCGGAAGGAAAAGCGGAAAGCTTCTTCGTCTGGTGTAATGAGTCTCCCAGTCCACTGATTACTGGGGGGAGTAGGGTAAAAGGGAAAGGGGATACCTAGTCAGTTGCACAACTGAATGCTTTCAGCCAAAATGTGTCTTCCACATGACCCAATCCCTCTGAATCAGAGAGGTGCGGGGGGCTGCCTTAATCGACATCCACGTCATCCACGTGTGTTTGTGTATGTGCGTGCGTCTGTAAATGCATATGTGCATCTGCCTGTATTTGTGTGTGCGTGTATGTGTGCCTGCATGTATGCGTCAGTGTGTGTGGGTGTCCGTCAGTGTGTGAGAAGTTTAAATTGAGTGGTACAGTGCAGATACACTCTGTCTCCCAGGTTGAGTTGGCCCTGGCCCCATCAAGCACAGCTGCTTTTTCAGACACTGCTGCGTTGGCCTCCACAGCAAGGATCAGTGATATAATAGCAGCAACACTTTAATAGAGGGAAGTATCTCACCGCCCATGTACAGATGGATAAAAAATATCCTCAGGCATCCTCATAGGGACAAGGCTTCTAACTCATTAACATTTCCACTATATTGATACTCAACCTACTGGGCACAGACATCAATTCAACATCGAATCCACGTTGGTTCAACGTAATTTCATTGAAATTACATAGAAGCAACATTGATTCAACCAGTGTGTACTCAGTGGGAATGTTGTGCATTCAGCAGTACACAACACTGATGGAAATATAACATGTAAAACAAACATGCCTCTCTGACATGTAGAATCAGGAATAATGTCAGCTTTATTCATGACATTTCTATCTGCAATGTTCTGTAATGTTTGCCTGAAGCTTACTCGGCATTTCCCAGGTGCTCTTTTATCCGTCAGTGGAGGCTCCTCAGAGGAGGAAGGGGAGGACCATCCTCCTCAGTGTATTTCATAAAAATAAAAATGGTAAAACATAGAAAAAGTTATCCTTTTTAGATAAAACTATACCAAATATATTCAAGTCACCAAATAATTGATTAAAACACACTGTTTTGCAATGAAGGTCTACAGTAGCCTCAACAACACTCTGTAGGGTAGCACAATGGTGTAGCCAGAGGACAGCTAGCTTCTGTCCTCCTCTTGGTACATTGACTTCAAAACAACACCTAGGAGACTCATGGTTCTCACCCCCTTCCATAGACTTATACAGTATTTATGACAACTTCCGGAGGACGTCCTCCAACCTATCAAGAGCTCTTGCAGCATGAACTGAAATGGTGTCCACCCAATCAAAGGACCAGAGAATGAAACTAGTACTGAACACATAAACTACAGCACTGCAGTGCATAACATGTGGTGAGTAGTTGACTCAAAGAGAAAGACAATAGTAGAACAGTTTTCAACAAATTAATTTCTTAAATGAAGGAGAAGCAAGCGAGAGAGAGATTTCGTTAAAAAAATAACTTTCAGTTTCACTTACTTAGCTAGAAATGCAGCTGGCTAGTTTAGTTACTCAAACACCCGGCTCAAACAGAGGGATGCTATGTTATCTAGCTGTCTATGACTATCCAACACCGCACTGGAACTCTTCCAAATCAAGGTAAGCTTTTGGTTTTATTAATTTATTGCCACCGGGGGCCCTCTGGTGTAATTGCTTACTGACTATACACTGTAACGTTACTGCATGATTGTAGCGAGTTTACTAACGCATTAGTTCTATTAGCTACGTTGACTAGGACGTTACTTTAGCTAATATGGGAACAACGGTGTAGGCCGTGTGTAGCGGTTATGACATGGTTTGGCTTGGAAAGGTTTTTTCGCCTGGTCACGTACAGCTGATGTGTTGTTCATTGAAGTCCACAAACGAAGGGAAAAGGTGAGAGGAGAAGAGTGCATAGAAGCTAGAATGAATACAACTTGGCTGCTGTGATCAGGGATGTATTCATTCTGCCGATTCTGTTGAAAAACGTTTCTTAAACGGAAGCAAACGAAACGGGGATAAACATACCTGCATTTGTCCAATAGGAACTCTTGTTTACAACTGTTGGACTAATGATTACATCCTATATACGCTACTGCAGGCAAGACACTCTTGCCTGCAGTAGCGTATATAGGATGTAATCATTAGTCCAACAGTTGTAAACAAGAGTTCGCAAGGCGGTATTGAATGTGTCACTGTCTGTCCATGTGTCCCTGTCTGTCATCTCAAATGTTTCTCTCGACCTGTGTGCGCCCATGTTGTAAACGTTCATTCATAGGCTAGGTTGTAGCAACCTCATGGTGGGTATAGGGAAAATGTATGTTTCATGTAGTAGCCTCAACTACGATGTTACATTGAACTGCGTGAATGGAATATGAATGACAGTCATCCAACATGCTCTAATAGAAATAAGGCCATGTTCATTAATTTTTTGTTGTTGTCCTCCCTCATCATAAACGGCACTAACCGCCACTGTTATCCAAATAGCAGCTTAAATCAAATGTGACTTTGGTATAACATGTTTATCATATCAAATTATATATATTTTTTACTTGCCTTTATTAAATCAGGTAAGTTATTGGAAATACATGATGACCTTACATATGGGCACCTCCTATCATATGGGCACTATGGGACGGTCTGTGCGGTCAGTAAATACAACACCTGTGTCCCAAATGGAACCCTGTATACTATACAGTGCACTACGTTTAACCTGAGCCCTAAGGGCCTTGGTCAAAAGTAGTGCACTATAAAGGAAATATGGTGCCATTTGGGACGCATAGGTTTCAATGTACCAACAGCCATTCATCTCCTCAAGCTGTTATATCCTCCTCGCGCTATAGCAGCCTCAGCCATTCACATTCTCTCTCTCTCAAAGACATCCTCACTGGAAACAACAAAGTCAGTCAAACCGAGATGTCTTTCTGCACGGGTTTAAGGGCGTTTCACAGGGGGCACCAGGTCGGTTTTGTTTTTTCCCCATCTCGAGTGTCCCCTCAAGTCGTATAGCCACCCATTGTTGTCTTTTCATCAAAGTTAAACCTGACTTAATCCGGCGGCCCTGTTTATTTAGTCAAGGGATGAAGGGGGTGGGGGTGTTCTTCCAATAAGGCCTGCCAGTTCCCTTGTGGTTCACTCTGGCTCCTATTAACCCAACAGTACTCCGCACATTCCTCTCTCCAAACACTACCAATATTCACCCACAGACACTGTGGTGAAGGCAGGAGCTTACCATCAAAAATTCCAGTGACGTTATGGAACCAGACGGTGGCTACTGTTATATAAATATATACACAGGTGATATACATTTGAATGAATGAGGTCAGATGGGTTAGTGAGATGAGTAGGGTGATAGGAATGTTAGGGATGGAAGGGATGAAAGGCAGGGATGAAATTGGGATTCTGAGCTCTGAGAATTCAGTGGCTGTTATTGCAAGTCTACTCGAGCTCTGGTAGGTGCTTTCACTCTGTCATTTGCATGTAAGTTCTACAGCAGGAGGGTCTTTAGGCCGTATAAACATTATTTATTTAGTTTACAAAAAATGAATGTCCATTCTAGTAATTCTATTTCTATGGTTTATGCTACCTCCATCTTGCAAGACTTGTACTTTGCACCAGTAGGGTGGTTCTACTGAATATACTCTAATAGGGATGTTTCACTCAGGGTCAGGGATATAAAACAGAGATCCAACTTGTCAAAGTTTGAAACAATCCCAAAGAGCAACAGTCAGCACCTAACATGCAATGCATGCTGGGCTACTTACAGAGAACAGTGGAGAAGATAACAGAGCGAGAGAGGGGGAAGTTGATTGTCTATTGACGTTATGGGGCTAGAGCTAATTGGTGGGTTGGTTTCATCTTAAATAGATAGTTCACTTGTCAAAAAAGTGAACTATCTCTTTAATTCTATCTGTTTGGGTTGGGTGAAATTCTAACAGTTGCTGGGTGTCAACGCTTTTCTCATATGATATGGTGTTTATCACATGCAAGTTTCTATTTGACTCTATTTAGTCTAATTTAAACCCAGGGTTGCTCAGTCATATCTCGCCAATATGATTCAGGAGGAGGGGAGGGGGTACAACTAAGAGAGAGGTGAGATCATTTGGAATTATGTAAATAAGCCAAGTATTGACATTGTTGGACATTGTTGCTGTGTTGTTGCAACATTAAGGTAGAGTTGCCCAAAAGTCTGAATCAATATGGAAGATTCTTAGTCTAAAGGCCCAGTGCAGTCAACATTCAGTTTTTCCTGTGTTTTATATCATATCGTGCAAGAGCTGATAAAACAAACACTGCAAAAGTGTGAACAAATTTGATTAATGTTATTTCCGGACATTTGCTGATTGAAAATACACTCTACAAAGGACCTTCTAATCAGCATGTTGGCATGGGCGGAGTTTCGGCTTTCCATGGTGACATCACCATGTGGTAATTGGTTAACAGACCAATAACAAAGAGAGTTCCAAACATGTCTGCTAATAATAGCAAGTTTTCAGTTTCCCCCTCTCCACTAAGACTACTCCCAGCCAGTAAAACTCCCAGCCAGTAAAAGCAAAATTCTTGCTTGAGAAATAGTTTTTTGCTAAAAAGCTTTTTTTGTCCATTTAAATGGAGATCTTTTACGCTAAGGTACTTTATTGTTACCCAGAAATTATTTGGTATTTATATAAAAACAGCTGCATTGCTCCTTTAAGTCATTGCTTAGGTTATTGTCTTTTTGGAAACCCTTCGAATGAAGTAGTCTTGCATTGTTTGCGTGGCGTTGTCATGAGACTAGCATTCCACCTGTCACAAGCTCCAAAGTCCAAAGTCCAAAATCCAAAGTGCTGGAGTACAGAGCCAAAACAACAAAAAATGTGTCAGTCTCCCAATACTTTTGGATCTCACTGTATATGGTTCTAAATAACATAATTGCTTACTTAATTGTGTGCTGTGGATTCTTATCCTATATTAATTGTGTGATTTTCACACCAATCATTTTTGTCTCACTTCATAAACCTTTTGGAATTATGGTCGCTGTCCCAATACTTTTAGAGCTCACTGTATGTCCAACCACTAATGAAAGTGAATGGAAGTTCCTTGGATAACAACTTTGATCTACAAACAATGAGAAAAAGTATTGGGTTGTGGTGTAAACTAGACTCATGGCATGTGTCTGGGCCCAGGGACTCAAAAGCTCCTGTCTACTTGACTGAGCTGAAGCAAAAGAAAAACAGCTCTTCAAATACCAATCTATTGGCCCTGAGCAGCGGGTGTATTACGGTGATTATGAGTGGGCAGATGCCTCCCACCGTCTCCTCGCGCATCACCTTAGCGGGCCCTGGCGGGCAAAATGCTTGTCTCCCCCAAGGCTGCTGGGAGGAAAATCAACTCTAAACGCTATCCTGAGGTAGGGTCAGTTAATGGTAGTGTCCTGTTATTCCATCTATTACCATAATGGCAATATTAGTTCCAGGACCACGCTTCCCTGCTCCTGGGGAACCATGCAAGGCTTTTCAAGAAGGCTTTTAAAGAAGGACTCCTGGGCTTACTATGCTGTTTGTCTCTCTGGAGAGAGAATGATAGCCTTTGATAACAGACTTATTCTTCACTAATCTAATTTCAGTAAGCAGTTTTTTTATAAGGTTATAATATAACTTTAAATATGGGACTTTTTGCAAGGGTTTTAATCTTTCATCAACAAGTTGCATCATTGCTAAAGTCCTCAGCATATTTCTCTTAATTTAATGTCCACTCCATGCTCTTTCTGATAGACACACTGTTAGAGGCACTGTCAATTGTTCTCTGAATTTAACTTCACGTCAGACAAGTTTAACATACATTTCGAAAGCAGATCAGCCGGTGTGAACAATTGGATGCTTTTAACTACTGCCCCTTAAACGGTGGATACCTGCTCAAAGTTTCAACAACTTCTGATACGGTGATTTCAACATTTCAGCAATTCAACGGTTAGACGACAGCCCTAGAGGTAAAAATAAACTAGCTATTCGCTAGTTAATTTGATCACTGATTATGTATGCAATCATTCAGTTGTATTGCTTTGTTACAACTTTGGATGAGTCAACTAGCAACAAGTTGTTAAAGACAGGTCAAACATACATGATTCATATTTCTGTAAGTGTTTAAGCTATCCTTTAACACCTTGGTAAACAGCGCAGAAAAAGCAGTTCACCTTAGATTATGTTTTTGAGGAATCTGATTCTCGGCGATAGTTTCAAAGCCATGTGCTTTAGATATACGTGCTCATACATTTTTTAATCCATGTTAAATATATTTTTAAAGATCATGAAAACTGTATGGGAAAATATTGTATCAAATTCATGGTGCTGCAATGTAATCTGATTCCTCAAGTTAAATAAATAAATCATCAAAGTAGGCATTCATCTGAAATCATGTTCAGTGAATTAAATAACATGTAAATTAATACATGTAGCCTTTAAAATCTACTTCTGAAAATAATACATTTTGGTGAAGATTCATCATAATTGACATAATATAAATCAGATATCATCATGGAATCATATGCACATAATCAGGCTTCAGTTTCATTTGAAGCTTGGCTGTTAAAGCTGTTACTGTCCAGATGCACAGTAAGTGGACGAAAACTGGGTCTCGAGGGCAACCAGAGGACACAGACAGACAGAGAGACAGAGAGAGCGCAAGTGTGAACTTACCTTGCCACAGCCACAGTACCCAAAGTCCCCTCAACAGGCGAGTGAAATGTCCTTTTGACATGATCCCTCTCACACACACACACACACACACACACACACACACACACTCACTCGCACTCAGAGAAAGACCCTCAAAGCCCACTGTGGTCCAGAACAAGCAGCCTCTTCAATACGTGCTAGTAATTTAGGACATCACCATGCCAAAGATTGAGAGAGGAAAGCCCAATAATCCAGTTTGAAATGTGGTCCTTTACAGATAGTGTTTGTTGGTTTCTTCTTCTATTTCAGCTTGTCCTCCCATGGTATGAAATGCAATCCACTCAGTCAGAATAAATTGCTTGAACCCCCTCACACTAAACTCAGTGGTAGAGAAGAGGATTTCTCTCTCTCTCTCAGTTGTCTATCTTGGTCCTGGGCTGCACTCTGTTTGCGTCCTGTGCATGTGTGGCTGTGTGTGTGCTCCCCCTGTCTGACTGTTGGTTTGAGCGGAGAGGAGTGAGTGTGTGAGAGAGAGAATAAAAGAGAGAGTAAAAGAGAGTTTAAAACTTCTCCAACTGAAGCCTCTGGGAGTTTTCAGAGTAAGTTGCAAAAGGGCAAAGAAATAGCTGCAGGCTAAGTGAGAAACAATCAAATCCCCAACATATCTATAAAGTGAAAAAGTCTTAATACTTGAGAGAATTACCATGTATAATGTTTTTTTGCGATTTCCCTCCTTTTCCACTCGCCTCACTGTATGTTATACATTATTATGCCTCTAATTTGTGGAAGCTACATAGCAACACAGTACACAGCCCCCAGATCACACCTCACTGCTGAGGCACACACACACACATTCAAAGGGCGGAGTTGACATTGCTGACCACTGCAGAGGTAAAGTGGGGGTTTGCTGGGATTTCAAAGGTGGCTGCCAGGGCAGTGTTGGCAGGGGTTCTGGGATCAGTGGGCAGACTGGGGCTCTGGCTCAGCCCCACAGACGGGTAATAGAGGTGGGTGGCTTTTGGGCTGATCACAGGCCAGCCAATTGGTTCCCTGAGGAGTTTCTACCCCGGGTGTGTGGAGCTTTGATCCACTCCACGCAAATGGCTGGAATTTTCATACACTCGCACACACCAGTAGCGTAGCCAGAAATTCATTGGTGGGTGGGCCTAAAGAGATTTGGGTGGTGTAACGGTTGTCTTCCTCTTCTGATGAGGAATATGAAGGATCAGACCAAAATGCAGCATGGTAAGTGTCCATGTTGTTTTAATATAACAGAACAAGAAAAAAGACAAAAATAACAAAGAAAACAGTCCTGAATGGTGAAACAAACACAAAAACAGGAAACAACTACCCACAAACACAGGTGGGAACAGGCTACCTAAGTATGGTTCTCAATCAGAGACAACGATTGACAGCTGCCTCTGATTGGGAACCATACTAGGCCAAACACAGAAATACAACACATAGAACAAAACATATAATATAGAACATAGAATGATATAAGGAACTTACTTTGATAGGAATGCACACATGTCCGAAGTTATTATGTGTAAGAAAAACAACAAGGAAGGCAAAGCGAGCGCCAGTAAGAAAATGTTCCAATTCTTGCAAGACAGCGCAAATATATGCATTCTTGATCTGCGCAAACATGGGGGAAGTGCGGTGGATTCTCCTCGAAGAGAGAAGTTTGTCCGGCTCAGTAAAGCCTCAAACATAAATTGTCCGCTACACTGAAATGGACTACTTCTATGTGAATTAATGAGGAGGCAGAACACACCTCAATTCAAACTGTTGTTAGAAAATACAACTTGTTAGAAAATAATTTTAAATTGACAAGTTGAAACATAGTCTATAGATAATTACAGATTCTACCCCCAAGCCATAAGACTCCTGAACATCTAGTCAAATGGCTACCCAGACTATTTGCATTGCCCCTCCCTCTCCACACCACTGCCACTCTGTTGTCATCTATGCAGTCACTTTAATAACTCTACCTACATGTACATACTACCACTGTACCAGCACCCCCTGTATATATTGTTATTTTTACTGCTACTCTTTAATTACTTGTTACTTTTATCTCTTGTTCTTATCTGTATTTTTTTTCTTCAAACTGCACTGTTGGTTAGTGGCTCGTAAGTAAGCATTTCACTGTAAGGTTGTGACACGTGACTAATACAATTTGATTTGATTAGCAGGCAGTGCATGTTAACTGTCCTTTTAACTGTCACATTTTGGAACAGTGAGTGCATTCTGACATCATGTGCATAAAACAACTCATGCTGGGGGCGAGCGTTTGAGATATTTAGAACTCACGTGTGAAAAGGATAAAATAAATAAATGAGGTCTTCTCGAATTAGCATACTTTCAGCACCCATGTGCTGTCCACCTCCGCTGCTGCCGCTTCATAGTAATGTTTGTAAATGACTAGAATATGGCTTATTGTGAGGTCAATAACTCTGATAAATAGCTCCATTATGGGCAACGAAACATGTTGTTTTTATTAAAATTAATTATAGCAATACCAAGCTTACCTTCCGGTCCTCCTTCTCATCTTCAAGCTCTCCCTCTCAAGCTGAACAGGACATCAGCAGGCCGGGGCTCATGATTGGGAGTGCCTATCCATTGCATTGTGTAATTAATCAATAAGGCCTAGGGGTGTGTGGTATTTGACCAATATACCCCGGCTAAGGGGTGTTCTTAGGAACAACGCAATGTGGAGCGGCTGGATACAGCCCTTAGATGTGGCATATTGGCCATATACCACAAACCCCCGCGGTACCTTATTGCTATTATAAACTGGGAACCATCGTAATTAGAAGAGTAAAAATACATGTTTTGTCATACCCGTGGTATACGGTCTGATATACCACAGCTTTCAGTGCTATCAGCATTCAGGGCTCGAACTACCCAGTTTATAATGCACAGCCTGGTCTCGAGGGCGGCAGGTAGCCTACTGGTTAGAGTGTTGGGCCAGTAACTGAAAGGTTGCTGGATCGAATCCCCAAGCTGAGAAGGTAAAAATCTGTCATTCTGCCCCTGAACAAGGCAGTTAACCCTCTGTTCCTAGGCTGTCATTGTAAATAAGAATTTGTTCTTAACTGACTTGCCTAGTTAAATAAATAAAATAGACTGTTTCACCTGTCTTTGTGCTTGTCTCCACCCCCTCCAGGTGTCGCCCATTATCCCCTGTCCATTTATACCTGTGTTCTCTGTTTATCTGTTGCCAGTTCGTCTTGTCAAGCATACCAGTGTTGTTTTTGTACTCCTGTTTTCTTGAGCCCCTGTTTTCTAGTTAACCCGGTTTTGATCATTCTGCCTGCCCTGACCCTGAGCCCGCCTGCTGTTCTGTACTTTTTTACACTGCCTTGGATTACTGACCTCTGCCTGCCCGGACTCTGAGCCTGCCTGCCGCTCTGTACTTTACCGAGCCTGAGCCTGCCCTTCTTGACCTGTCGTTTTCCTGCCCCCTGTTTTTATAAATAAACGTCTGTTATTCAAACTGTCTGCATCTGGGTCTGATCCTGAGTTGTGCTATAGACTAGACATAACATAGTAAAGGTACATCCGGGACACTCAAATTTGAATGATATGTTACGTTTGGTATGGTTACATAAGACAGATGATTACTTAAGACAAAAACAAAAGTAGGGTGGTTGGTCAGGTTGAATGGATAGGTGTATAACACATCTAGCAATCCAAAGGTTGTGAGTTCAAAGCTCATCATGGACAATTTTAGCTAATTAGCAACTTTTCAACTAGTTCATAATTTTTAGCTGCTACTTAGCATTTTACCTAACCCTTTTAGCTAACCCTTCTCCTAACCCTAACCTTATCCCTTTAACTTCCCAACTCTAACCCTAAGCTCTGGCCTAGCTAACATTAGCCAGCTAGCTAACGTTAGCCACCTAGCTAGAATACATAACATATCATACATTTAATATAAGAATATATAAATCTAAGAATTGTAAATCCTAACATATCATACTAAATGGGTGATGGACATCCACAAATTAATACATACCATACGAAATGTAACATATACATACATGGAGTGTCTCGGATTTATGTACAGAATAATATGAAATGCTGTGAGATCAGGTTGTAATGCAGTGTAGCCTAGTTTTATATATACCATCCCAGCAGAGCAAAAACTCTGTACATTTTCGTAACTTTGCCCTGTGCTTCTCTGAGCATGCTCTACTTCTAGCCTAGGCCTATAGTATACTGAACTAAAATATAAATGCAACATGCAACAATTTGAATTTTTTTACTGAGTTACTTTTCATATTAGGAAATCAGTCAGTTGAAATAAATAAATTAGCCCCTAATCTATAGACTTCACATGACTGGGCAGGGGCGCAGTCATGTGTGGGTGAGGGAGGGCATAGGCCCACCCACTGGGGAGCCAGGCCCAGCCAATCAGAAGTCGTTTTTTATTACAGACAGAAATAGTCCTCAGTTTCATCAGCTGTCCGGGTAATGCGTCTCAGATGATCCCGCAGGTGAAAAGCCGGATGTGGAGGTCCTGGGCTGGTGTGGTTACACATGGTCTGCAGTTGTGAGGCAAGTTGGACGTACTACCAAATTCTCTAAAACATCGTTGGAGGCGGCTTGTGGTAGAAAAATTAACATTCAATTCTCTGACAACAGCTCTAGTGGACATTCCTGCAGTCAGCATGCCAATTGCACAATCCCTCAAATCTCTTGAGACATCTGTGGCATTGTGTTTTGCAACAACTGCACATTTTTGAGTGGCCTTTTATTGTCCCCAGCACAAGGAGCACCTGTGTAATGATCATGCTGTTTAATCAGCTTTGTGATATGCCACACCTGTCAGGTGAATGGATTATCTTGACAAAAGAGAAATGCTCACTAACGGATGTAAACAAATTTGTGTACAAAATTTGAGAGAAATAAGCTTTTTGTGCATATGTAACATTTCTGGGATCTCATTAAAACGAGCGTGCAGGCCTTGGTCACAGGACAGTTCCAATAGTATATCATCAAGAACCGGTGACAAACTGTGATTATGATGGTGAACGGATTAAGTATCCACTGCTTTTCGGTGCATGGATCAGATTATGAGGGGAATTAATCCTCTAATTTGAGTTTTCCTCAGATGTGACCCCATCAATTTACGCATGTGATCCATGTCTACATAACACACGTCCAGTGGCAATTTTAGCATGTAAATCTTGGTGGGGAAAAAATACAAAAACAAGTGGGATGCATGCCAGCAAAGCCACTATACAAAACAACACTAAACAATACATTAATTGCACTATAATGATGACAAACAGTGTCCACAAACTGGGGCTACATAAAACTGTCCCAACAGCAGTCCCAACATCTTACCACTGCTACACCTGGCTAACAGTGGAGCCTTGTCTGGCAGCAAAACAGTTAATTCAGCCTCATTTACTGCCTTTAAAAAAAACATAGCTGATATGTCTGACGGGCTTAAAAAATGTGGTTTCTAATGACAATTGAGATGTTCAAACTATGGCATAAGGGGACAACAAGCGAATTAGAGGCAATCCATAATTTCGAGTAAGACATTAATGAGCGAGCTAGGACGGACGTAGTCAATATAACTATTTGTTTAGCACTTTTGAAATGTACAGCGACAGAATTCAGAACATGGGCCGTTCTTACTGTACATCAAGTCAGAACCGTAGGATAAATCAAGGGGGCAAATAAGGAGACAATGAAAGCTCTTACAAAATTCGATGATGACATTTCTCTAAAAAAGATTAGGTGAAATTAAGAGGGGTACATAGACCAAATTACTAGGGTGAGGCACATGGGCTACTAACAGCTTACTACACAACATACACTTTGCATTACTTTCGTAGCTACAGTATACATATGTCCCTGGCATATTACATAATTTATGCAGCCGCATACAATACATTTTTGGACTCACCTTGTCGTGCTCACTTGAACAGGAAGGTGGCACGGCGGTCCTTCGTGGGCAAATTTTGTCATCAAATCTGGCATTCTCTGGATTGATGGAGCTTTCAAAACAACTGGGAACTCTGGAAAAAAAACAAGGTTGAATCATGATGACGTCATTGATCTTCAGTTCGTAGCTCTAGAAAGAGGCTAAATTTACAATTCCGAGTTGGATGACCGTACAAAGCATATTTCCCAGTTGGAGCTAATTTTTTTCCGGAATTCACAGTTGTCTTGAACTCACTGAAGTCAAATTTTCACAGTTCCGAGTTAACAGTTGTTTTGAGTGCGGCACAAATCATGCTTCATTGACAGCATGGCCGGCTGAAGCTAGGCTGAAACACCTGCATTTTGGAGCTGCCTTACACCATGCCCAAACCGGACGCGTGCGCCATTGTGCGCAAATTGATTTTGTCCCCCCACACCAAACGCGATCATGACACGCAGGTTGAAATATCAAAACAAACTCTGAACCAATTATATTCATTTGGGGACAGGTCGAAAAGCATGAAATGTTTATGGCAATTTAGCTAGCTAGCTTGCAGTTGCTAGCTAATTTGTCCTATTTAGCTAGCTAGCTTATGTTGCTAGCTAATTTGTCCTGGGATATAAACCTTGAGTTGTTATTTTACCTGAAATTCACCAGTACTTGTGAATAAAACTGTAAATACATTATGCTACATACATACAGTATGCGCCTACAGTAGAAACGACGATATACAGAAAATAAGGAAATTTGATAGGAATGCACACATGTCCAAAGTTATTATTTATAAGGAAAACAACAAGGAAGGCAAAGCGAGCGCCAGCAAGTATATGCATACTTGATCTGCGCAAACATGATTGAAGTGCGGTGGGCTCTCCTCGAAGAGAGAAGTTTATCCAGCTCAGTAAAGCCTCAAACATAAATAGTCCGCAACGCTGAATGTGAGTTAATGACGAGAAAAACACACCTCAATTCAAACTGTTGTTAGAAAATACAACTTGTTAGAAAATAATTTGAAATTGACAAGTTGAAACATAGCCTATAGATAATTAGCAGGCAGTGCGTGTTAACTGTCCTGTTGCGTAATAATCACATTTTGGAACAGTGAGTGCATTCTGACATCATGTGCATAAAACAACTCACGCTGGGGCAACCGTTAGAGATATAAGGTTAATAACGTTATTTTACATTCTGGGCATTTTTTCCAGTCCCACAAAAAAACGCAACAAAGCGCAACAAAGACTTCACTGTCACTCAGAAACTTATTCCAGTGTCTGCCTGCCTGCCAGTGTCACGACTCCGGGTGGCGCTCAGCGGTCGTCGTCACCGGCCTATTAGCTGCCACTGATCCGTTTCTCCCCCTCCTTATGTGTTTATTGGTTACACCTGTTTTGTATTTGTTTGTAATTAGTTGGGCTTATCAGTCAGCCGGCCCGCCCGTTTCTTTGTGCGGGATTGTTAGTTTGTAAGCGTGGTGTTTGTTTCGGACTATACGTGTTTGTGTATGTTCGAGTTTGTTACTGGACTGTTTTCGTTCCAGTTTATGGAGAGCACCCAGTGTATAGTAGGGTGGCCGAAGTTCTCCGTGTTTCATTAAAGGAACATTTGTTATTGCATCCTCTGTTTCCTGCTCCTGACTTCGCACTCCGACACCCAGTTTTTACAGCCAGCTGAAAATCTTTGCCAGTGTGTGTGTGAAGGCTACATGCCCCCCCCCCCCCCCCTCACTCCGAAGCATGTGTAGTCTACTGTACAGTAGCTACTGATGTTACAGGCATGATTCAGAAATTAGGGAGATTTTTAATTAGGGAACAATGGATTAACATTTTCAATGCTAGTTAAGGATACTATAGCTATTACGTTTCACATTTGATTTATTAACTACAAAAAAGTTGCTCTGCACACACAAGCTTGTTAGCTAGCTGGTTAGCTAGCTCTGCTCTAGCTCTCAAACTCTAGGTGGTATTATGTGTAATGTAATGGAACTGAGAGTCATGATCAAGGGTTAGCTCTGGTCCAACTTTAGTTAAGCCAACTCTCTGAAGTTCAAAGACATTCAAAGTTCCTTCATAGAAGCTGCTTTACCGTAGATGTAATTCTGTGGGCCTAATGCATGTCATAACAACAAGATGCCCAGCGCTTCATGACCAGTGCTCTCCTGACCTGCAAAATTTCAGTCGCATGTTGCACCCAGACAGTTGTCTGTCCAATGTACATAACTTGTCTGCTCCATAGCAAGCTGTTCTATCCATTGGTGAAGCAGTGCGCAGCTTAACACTGTATACTCGAAACACTCGGTTTGTTATTTTAACTAAAACATAGCCAATCTTTGTTAAACATAAATACCAAACTTGTTTTTGCATGGATTCTGCGACGTGGTTAGCTTTTAACAGCTAGGACCGATATTTCTTGCCCCGGAATCCTGCTTAACTGACAGGTTGAAGTCTACTTGAAAGAGCCGCTAACCTAGGTAAGCTGCTAAAGTTAGTCATCAAGCTAATGAAGTTAGTCCCAGATGAGTTTTCCAAATGAGCCCTCTTTGTCTGGAGAGGTAAATGAACGGTTCCAGCACTGTAGAAACTATGCTTTGTTTCAGGACAAACTGGATAACTCAGAGTTCCAATGCGGCAATTGTTTATAGGCTTGACGTGGCTTCCTTGATTGCGAAGGTTGCCAGCCTACGTAAGAAACTGGGGAAAACGCAGAGTGGAATGTTTATCTTTTCTACGCCAGTGGCTGGACGGCGTTCACGCATGTTGGATGCATCTCCTTCTTGTCGTTTGTCATTATCCGACTGGCCGGTGTTGCCTGGAGTTTGTTCGCCAGGGGAGCCATCTCCTGCCTCTCCTCCCCATCTGATAGTGGAGTCAAAGGAGCACAGCAAGAGGAGCATGGCAATCAACGATAGTCGCATGTCATGAGCTGTGGAAGCTGAAGACAGCGGCCTGCCACAAAGCAGCCTACACTTCCAAAGAGAGGCCCGGAGTGGATACAAACAATTAATAGTTTTGCTGCCCTGGAGCTTAATCTTCCTGCACCTTCGTCGCTGGGGGTACCTGTGTCTGCGGCTGCTGTGCATACTCCTACTTCTTCCCTTACGATTTTGAAGTTGATGTCGACAACCTTCCATCCCTACTCTGGATCGAGCGGGGATTCTCCATCAGTCGGAGGCCTGTACCATCCTGTGAACCGGGGGAGTGGGTGGATTTCCTCGTCCATCTTGCCAGCTGTGATTTTGGGCAGCTCCATGGTAAGAAATTGACTGTTCCTGGTGCAAAAACAATGCCCTATCCTGGAGCGAGTAAATTACATTACTAAGCGCTCCCGAATGTACTACGCCAGGACATGGACATTGATTCCATCATAGTCCATATGGGTTTTAATAACATTTTGAAGGGCAGCTCTGACTAGTTGAAACTGGATTTCAAAGAGCTGATAGACACTATCTATCTCTGCTAGACACTGTAACGGCTGTCTAATTCCTCCTTCTCGGATGAGGAGAAGGAGTAAGGGTCGGACCAAAACGCAGCGTTGTATGCAGACATAATGAATATTTATTAAAGACAAGACGGACACGAAAAACACTTGGAAAATTACAAAACAACAAAACAACGTAGACAGACCTGAACTTGAGAACTTACATAGACACGAAGAACGCACGAACAGGTAAGACTAGCCAAACGAACGAACAAACGAAACAGTCCCGTGTGGTGCAACAGACACAGACACAGGAACAATCACCCACAAACAAACAGTGAGAACAGCCTACCTTAATATGGTTCTCAATCAGAGGAAACGTCAAACACCTGCCCCTAATTGAGAACCATATCAGGCAACACATTTAACCCAACATAGAAACACATAACATAGAACTCCCACCCCAACTCACGTCCTGACCAACTAAACACATACAAAAACAAGGAAAACAGGTCAGGAACGTGACAGAACCCCCCCCTCAAGGTGCGAACTCCGGGCGCACCACCTAAAGTCTAGGGGAGGGTCTGGGTGGGCATCTGTCCACGGTGGCGGCTCCGGCTCCGGACGTGGTCCCCACCCCACCATAGTCAACCCCGCTTCCGTAGCCTCCTCCAAATGGCCACCCTCCAAATAAACCCCACTGGATTAAGGGGCAGCACCGGACTAAGGGGCAGCACCGGACTAAGGGGCAACACCGGAATGAGGGGCAACACCGGAATGAGGGGCAACATCGGAATGAGGGGCAACACCGGAATGAGGGGCAGCTCCGGACTGAGGGGCTGCTCATGGCTGGCTGGCGGCTCTGGCTGCTCATGGCTGGCTGGCGGCTCTGGCTGCTCATGGCTGGCTGGCGGCTCTGGCTGCTCATGGCTGGCTGGCGGCTCTGGCTGCTCATGGCTGGCTGGCGGCTCTGGCTGCTCATGGCTGGCTGGCGGCTCTGGCTGCTCATGGCTGGCTGGCGGCTCTGGCTGCTCATGGCTGGCTGGCGGCTCTGGCTGCTCATGGCTGGCGGAAGGCTCTGGCTGCTCATGGCTGGCGGAAGGCTCTGGCTGCTCCTGTCTGGCGGAAGGCTCTGGCTGCTCCTGTCTGGCGGACGGCTCTAGCGGCTCCTGTCTGGCGGACGGCTCTAGCGGCTCCTGTCTGGCGGACGGCTCTAGCGGCTCCTGTCTGGCAGACGGCTCTGAAGGCTCATGACAGACGGGCGGCTTTGAAGGCTCAGTACAGATGGGCGGCTTTGCAGGCTCAGTACAGACGGGCGGCTTTGAAGGCTCAGTACAGACGGGCGGCTTTGAAGGCTCAGGACAGACGGGCAGTTCAGGCGGCGCTTGGCAGACGGACAGCTCAGACGGCGTTGGGCAGACGGGCAGTTCAGGCGCTGCTGGGCAGACGGCAGACTCTGGCCGGCTGAGGCGCACTGTAGGCCTGGTGCGTGGTGCCGGAACTGGAGGTACCGGGCTAAGGACACGCACCTTCAGGCTAGTGCGGGGAGCAGCAACAGGATGCACAGGACTCTGGAGGCGCACAGGAGGCTTGGTGCGTGGTACCGGAACTGGAGGTACTGGGCTGGAGACACGCACCACAGGGCTAGTGCGTGGAGGAGGAACAGGGCTCTGGAGACGCACAGGAGGCTTGGTGCGTGATGCCGGAACTGGTGGTACCGGGCTGAAGACACGCACCATAGGGCTAGTGCGTGGAGGGGGAACAGGGCTCTGGAGACGCACAGGAAGCCTGGTGCGTGGTGTAAGCACTGGTGGTACTGGGCTGGGGCGGGGAGGTGGCGCCGGATATACCGGACCATGCAGGCGTACTGGCTCCCTTGAGCACTGAGCCTGCCCAACCTTACCTGGCTGTATGCTCCCCGTAGCCCGACCGGTGCGGGGAAGTGGAATTACCCGCACTGGGCTATGTAGGCGAACCGGGGACACCGTGCGCTTTACCGCATAACACGGTGTCTGCCCGTACTCTCGCTCTCCACGGTAAGCTCGGGGAGTTGGCGCAGGTCTCCTACCTGACTTCGCCACACTCCCTTGTAGCCCCCCCCCCCCCCCCCCCAAGAAATTTTTGGGCTTGACTCACAGGCTTCCGTGCTAGCCGCGTACCCTCATAACGCTGGTTCCTCTCTCCGGTTGCCTCTGCTCTCCTAATTGCCTCCAGCTGTTCCCATGGGAGGCGATCTTTTCCAGCCAGGATCTCCTCCCATGTGTAGCAACCCTTGCCGTCCAAAACATCCTCCCATGTCCATTCCTCCTTCGTACGCTGTTGCTTTCTCCCACGCCGCTTGGTCCTTGGTTGGTGGGTGATTCTGTAACGGCTGTCTAATTCCTCCTCCTCGGATGAGGAGAAGGAGTAAGGGTCGGACCAAAACGCAGCGTTGTATGCAGACATAATGAATATTTATTAAAGACAAGACGGACACGAAAAACACTTGGAAAATTACAAAACAACAAAACGACGTAGACAGACCTGAACTTGAGAACTTACATAGACACGAAGAACGCACGAACAGGTAAGACTAGCCAAACGAACGAACAAACGAAACAGTCCCGTGTGGTGCAACAGACACAGGAACAATCACCCACAAACAAACAGTGAGAACAGCCTACCTTAATATGGTTCTCAATCAGAGGAAACGTCAAACACCTGCCCCTAATTGAGAACCATATTAGGCAACACATTTAACCCAACATAGAAACACATAACATAGAATTCCCACCCCAACTCACGTCCTGACCAACTAAACACATACAAAAACAAGGAAAACAGGTCAGGAACGTGACAGACACTAATAAAAGACCCATCATGTCTATCCCTGTGCACTCTTTGATTCATGGTGGACACAATGTAAGTAACCTAATTTATGTCCCTTTAACTGCCCTGAATGCCTCTGCCGATCCTACAACTATTGTATGCAGCAATCATGTGTCTATGAACCAGATGTATGCAGTTAGCACTGAGGCGGTGTGCCCTAGTAGGAAGTCCACTGTGTGCAGCTCGCCCTACACTAACATAAATAACATGAGAATATCTACTTCTGCTAAGCTTCCCGGTAAAGGAAAGAAAACAAGCAAGCATCCCAGAAAGTGCTCAATATAGCCCACGTTAACTTTTCTAGGGTAGGGTGCAGCATTCGGAATTTTGGATGAAAAGCATGCCCAAATTAAACTGCCTGCTTCTCGGGCCCAGAAGATACGGTATGCATATAACTGGTAGATTTGGATAGAAAACACTCTAAAGTTTCCAAAACTGTTAAAATAGTGTCTGTGAGTATAACAGAACTGATTTGGCAGGCGAAAACCTGAGTAGAATCCATTCGGAAAGTCATTTTTTTTGTTGGTTTTGTAGTTTTCTATTCAATGCCATTACAGTATCCATTGACTTAGGACTCAAATGCAGTTCCTATGCCTTCCACTAGATGTCAACAGTCTTTAGAAATTGTTTCAGGCTTGTATTCTGAAAAATGAGGAAGTAAGAGCAGTCTGAATGAGTGGACCCTAAAGTGTCACAGAGCTTTTTCTTGCGCACGACCGAGAGAGTGCCTTTCTTGTTTACCTTTTATATTGACGACGTTATTGTCCGGTTTAAATATTATCGATTATTTAGCAACCTGAGGATTGAATGTAAACATCGTTTGACATGTTTCTATGAACTGTACGGATACAATTTGGATTTTTTGTCTGCCTGTTTTGACTGTGTTTGAGCCTGTGGATTACTGAAGAAAACGTGCGAACAAAACGGAGGTTTTTGGATATAAAGAGACTTTATCGAACAAAAGGAACATTTATTGAGTAAATGAATGTCTGCTGAGTGCAACCATATGAAGATCATCAAAGGTAAGGGATTCATTTTATCTCTATTTCTGACTTGTGTAACTCTTCTACTTGGCTGGTTACTGTTTGTAATGATTTGTCTGCTGGGCTATGTTCTCAAATAATCGTAAGGTATGCTTTCGCCGTAAAGCATTTTTTAAATCTGACACCGTGGTTGGATTCACAAGAAGTTAATCTTTAAACTTATGTAAAATATGTTTTGTTTTCTGAATTTTTATAATGGGTATTTCTGTATTTGAATTTGGCGCCCAGCAGTTTCACTGGCTGTTGAAAAGGTGGGACGCTATCGTCTCACGTACCCAAGAGAGGTAGCGTAAAAAATAAGGTTCATGAAATTAATAATTTGCAAGTAACATATGACATTCATATTCTAACAATCTCTGAAACTCACTTAGACAATACATACCCTGGTAGCAATACAAGGTTATAACACTTACAGAAATGACAGAAATGCCAGTGGTGGTGGTGTTGCTGTTTATATTCAGAACCACATTCCTGTAAAGATTAGAGAGGATCTCATGTTAAATATTGTTGAAGTAATATGGCTACAGGTTCATCTGCCTCACGTAAAGCCTGTTCTTGTGGGAAGCTGCTATAGACCACCAAGTGCCAACAGTCAGTATCTGAATAGCATTTGTGAAATGCTTGATAATGTATGTGATATCAACAGTGAGGTATATTTTCTGGGTGATTTAAATATTGACTGGCCTTCATCAAGCTGCCCACTCAAGACAAAACTTCAAACTGTCACCAGTGCCTGCAACCTGGTTCAGGTTATCAGTCAAACTACCAGGGTAGTTAAAAACACCACAGGAATGAATTTTTTAATTTTTAATTTCACCTTTATTTAACCAGGTAGGCTAGTTGAGAACAAGTTCTCATTTGCAACTGCGACCTGGCCAAGATAAAGCATAGCAATTTGACACATACAACAACACAGAGTTACACATGGAATAAACAAAACATACAGTCAATAATACAGTAGAAAAATAAGTCTATATACAATGTGAGCAAATGAGGTGAGATAAGGGAGGTAAAGGCAAAAAAAGGCCATGGTGGCGAGGTAAATACAATATAGCAAGTAAAACACTGGAATGGTAGATTTGCAGTGGAAGAATGTACAAAGTAGAAATAGAAATAATGGGGTGCAAAGGAGCATAAATAAATAAATAAATACAGTAGGGGAAGAGGCAGTTGTTTGGGCTAAATTATAGATGGGCTATGTACAGGTGCAGTAATCTGTGAGCTGCTCTGACAGCTGGTGCTTAAAGCTAGTGAGGGAGATAAGTGTTTCCAGCTTCAGAGATTTTTGCAGTTCGTTCCAGTCATTGGCAGCAGAGAACTGGAAGGAAAGACGACCAAAGGAGGAATTGGCTTTGGGGTTGACCAGTGAGATAAACCTGCTGGAGCGTGTGCAACGAGTGGGTGCTGCTATGGTGACCAGTGAGCTGAGATAAGGCGAGGCTTTACCTAGCAGAGACTTGTAGATAACCTGTAGCCAGTGGGTTTGGCAACGAGTATGAAGCGAGGGCCAACCAACGAGAGCGTACAGGTCGCAATGGTGGGTAGTGTATTGGGCTTTGGTGACAAAACGGATGGCACTGTGATAGACTGCATCCAGTTTGTTGAGTAGAGTGTTGGAGGCTATTTTATAGATGACATCACCGAAGTCGAGGATCGGTAGGATGGTCAGTTTTACGAGAGTATGTTTGGCAGCATGAGTGAAGGATGCTTTGTTGCGATATAGGAAGCCGATTCTAGATTTAATTTTGGATTGGAGATGGTTAATGTGAGTCTGGAAGGAGAGTTTACATTCTAACCAGACACCTAGGTATTTGTAGTTGTCCACATATTCTAAGTCAGAGCCGTCCAGAGTAGTGATGCTGGACGGGCGAGCAGGTGCGGGCAGTGATCGATTGAATAGCATGCATTTAGTTTTACTTGCGTTTAAGAGCAGTTGGAGGCCACGGAAGGAGAGTTGTATGGCATTGAAGCTCGTCTGGAGGTTAGTTAACACAGTGTCCAAAGAGGGGCCAGAAGTATACAGAATGGTGTCGTCTGCGTAGAGGTGTATCAGAGAATCACCAGCAGCAAGAGCAACATCATTAATGTATACAGAGAAGAGAGTCGGCCCAAGGATTGAACCCTGTGGCACCCCCATAGAGACTGCCAGAGGTCCGGACAACAGGCCCTCCGATTTGACACACTGAACTCTATCAGAGTAGTAGTTGGTGAACCAGGCGAGGCAATAATTTGAGAAACCAAAGCTGTCCAGTCTGCCAATAAGAATGCGGTGATTGACAGAGTCGAAAGCCTTGGCCAGGTCGATGAATACGGCTGTGCAGTAGTGTCTCTTATCAATGGCGGTTATGATGTCGTTTAGGGCCTTGAGCGTGGCTCTGAAACCAGATTGCATAGCGGAGAAGGTACAGTGGGATTCGAAATGGTCGGTAATCTGTTTGTTAACTTGGCTTTCGAAAGACCTTAGAAAGACAGGGTAGGATAGATATACCGCGGGGGAAAAAGTATTTAGTCAGCTACCAATTGTGCAAGTTCTCCCACTTAAAAAGATGAGAGAGGCCTGTAATTTTCATCATAGGTACACTTCAACTATGACAGACAAAATGAGAAAAAAAAATCCAGAAAATCACATTGTCAGATTTTTAATGAATTTATTTATGGTGGAATGGTGGAAAATAAGTATTTGGTCACCTACAAACAAGCAAGATTTCTGGCTCTCACAGACCTGTAACTTCTTCTTTAAGAGGCTCCTCTGTCCTCCACTCGTTACCTGTATTAATGGCACCTGTTTGAACTTGTTATCAGTATAAAAGACACCTGTCCACAACCTCAAACAGTCACACTCCAAACTCCACTATGGCCAAGACCAAAGAGCTGTCAAAGGACACCAGAAACAAAATTGTAGACCTGCACCAGGCTGGGAAGACTGAATCTGCAATAGGTAAGCAGCTTGGTTTGAAGAACTCAACTGTAGGAGCAATTATTAGGAAATGGAAGACATACAAGACTACTGATAATCTCCCTCGATCTGGGGCTCCACGCAAGGTATATAACAAAGTATTGAGATAAACTTTTGTTATTGACCAAATACTTATTTTCCACCATAATTTGCAAATAAATTCATAAAAAATCCTACAATGTGATTTTCTGGATTTTTTTTCTCATTTTGTCTGTCATAGTTGAAGTGTACCTATGATGAAAATTACAGGCCTCTCTCATCTTTTTAAGTGGGAGAACTTGCACAATTGGTGGCTGACTAAATACTTTTTTGCCCCACTGTAGGTCTGTAGCAGTTTGGGTCTAGAGTGTCACCCCCTTTGAAGAGGGGGATGACCGCGGCAGCTTTCCAATCTTTGGGAATCTCAGACGATACGAAAGAGAGGTTGAACAGGCTAGTAATAGGGGTTGCAACAATTTCGGCAGATAATTTTAGAAAGAGAGGGTCCAGATTGTCTAGCCCGGCTGATTTGTAGGGGTCCAGATTTTGCAGCTCTTTTAGAACATCAGCTATCTGGATTTGGCTGAAGGAGAAATGGTGGGGGCTTTGGTGGGTTGCTGTGGAGGGTGCCGGGCAGTTGACTGGGGTAGGGGTAGCCAGGTGGAAAGCATGGCCAGCCGTAGAGAAATGCTTATTGAAATTCTCAATTATAGTGGATTTATCGGTGGTGACAGTGTTTCCTAGCCTCAGAGCAGTGGGCAGCTGGGAGGAGGTGCTCTTATTCTCCATGGACTTTACAGTGTCCCAGAACTTTTTTGAGTTAGTAATACAGGATGCAAATTTCTGTTTGAAAAAGCTAGCCTTAGCTTTCCTAACTGCCTGTGTATATTTGTTCCTAACTTCCCTGAAAAGTTGCATATCACGGGGGCTATTCGATGCTAATGCAGAACGCCACTGGATGTTTTTGTGCTGGTCAAGGGCAGACATGTTTGGAGTGAACCAAGGACTATATCTATTCCTAGTTATACATTTTTTGAATGGAGCATGCTTATTTAAGATGGTGAGGAAGGAACTTTTAAAGAATAGCCAGGCATCATCTACTGACGGGATGAGGTCAATGTCATTCCAGGATACGCCGGCCAGGTCGATTAGAAAGGCCTGCTCGCAGAATTGTTTTAGGGAGCGTTTGACAGTGATGAGGTGTGGTCGTTTGGTCCCAGACCCATTACGGATGCAGGCAATGAGGCAGTGATCGCTGAGATCTTGATTGAAAACAGCAGAGGTGTATTTGGAGGGCGAGTTAGTTAGGATGATGTCTATGAGGATGCCCGTGTTTACGGATTTGGAATTGTACCTGGTAGGTTCAATGATAATTTGTGTGAGATTGAGGGCATCAAGCTTAGATTGTAGGGTGGCCGGGGTGTTAAGCATGTCCCAGTTTAGGTCACCTAGTAGCACGATCTCAGAAGATAGATGGGGGGCAATCAATTCACATATGGTATCGAGGGCAGAGCTGGGGGCAGAGGGAGGTCTATATCAGGCGGCAACAGTGAGAGACTTGTTTCTGGAAAGGTGAATTTTTAGAAGTAGAAGCTCGAATTGTTTGGGTACAGACTTGGATAGTAAAACAGAACTCTGCAGGCTATCTTTGCAGTAGATTGCAACACCGCCCCCTTTGGCAGTTCTATCTTGGCGGAAAATGTTATAGTTAGTGATGGAGATCTCAGGGTTTTTGGTGGTTTTCCTAAGCCAGGATTCAGACACGGCTAAGACATCCGGGTTGGCAGAGTGTGCTAAAGCAGTGAGTAAAACAAACTTAGGGAGTAGGCTTCTAATGTTAACATGCATGAAACCAAGGCTTTTACGGTTACAGAAGTCAACAAATGAGAGCACCTGGGGAGTGGGGCTAGGCACTGCAGGACCTGGCTGGATTAATCTCTACATCACCAGAGGTACAGAGGAGAAGTAGGATAAGGGTACGGCTAAATGCTATACGAACCGGCCGTCTAGCACGTTCAGAACAGAGAGTAAAAGGAGCAGGTTTCTGGGCTTGATAGCATAGATTCAAGGCGTGGTGTACAGACAAAGATAAGGTAGGATGTGAGTACATTGGAGGTAAACCTAGGCATTGAGTAATGATGAGAGAGATATAGAGACGTTTAAACCAGGTGATGTCATCGCATATGTAGGAGGTGGAACAACATGGTTGGTTAAGGCATATTGAGCAGGGCTAGAGGCTCTACAGTGAAATAAGACAGTAATCACTTACCAGGACAGTAATGGAAGAGGAATATTGATATTAGAGAGAGGCATACGTAGCCAAGTGAACATATGGGTCCAGTGAGTGGTTGGGCTGACTGGGGACACGGCGATTCAGACAGTTAGCAGGCCGATGCTAACAAGCTAACAGTTAGTAGGCCGGGGCTAAACAAGCTAGCAGTTAGCAGACTGGGTTAGCAAGCAAGCAGTTAGCAGGGGCTAGCAGTTAGCAAACCGGGGCAGGCAAGCTAGCAGTTAGCAGACCGGGGCAGGCAAGCTAGCAGTTAGCAGACCGGGGCTAGCAAGTTAGCCTTTGGGGGAAGTCGCAATGGGGGTAAGTCTGTTTTTGCCTCTTCGTGCGGTGACGTTGATAGACCAGTCGTGGAATTAGTAGGGTTCCAGGTAGCTCTAGGTAGCTAGCAGGCCTAGCAGGTTAGCAGAATGGGCCTTCAGCGGGCGTCGCGCCTGAGGGGCCTGTTGGAGTCCTCGGGCAGATTATGTTGGTATTCCAGTCGTAGAGGATCGGCGGGGTTCCGTGCCCCGTACCGGCAGTAGAAGGGGTCCGGATATTGTAGCCCAGGAGTGGGCTTCGGTGGTAGCACCGGAGCCCTGGCCGGGCTAGCTTCAGGCTAATTGGTGCTTGCTCCGGGATGGAAACGCTAGCCAGGAGTGGTCACCCGGGATTGCTGTTAGCTAGTTGCGAAGATCCAGATGAAAATGTTCAGAGTTTGCGGTAGGAATCCGGGGATATGGAGAGAAAAAGGTCCGTTATGCTCTGGTTTGAGTCACGTTGTTCGAACTGGCGAGAGCTTTCTGAGCTAAAGGTTAGCTGATGACTGCTAGCAATGGTTTGCTAACTGATAGCTGGTAGGTAGTTAGCTGGCTAGCTTCAGTTGAGGGATTCCAGATCCGAAGTAAATAGAAATACTTTCGAAAAAAAGCATATCCAAGCCACATTGGGTGAGGCGGGTAGCAGGAGAGTATTTAGAAGTTGAGGTTCAGGAAAATATTTTTAAAAGATATGCGAAGAAAAAGATGTAAAAATATATTTACAAGGGACACGACAGGACAAAGACAAAGACATCTGACTGCTACACCATCTTGGATTGAGCCATCTTGAAATCATCAACATGTATTGATCACATCTTTACTAAGGCTGCAAAAATGTGCTTGAAAGCAGTATCCAGATCCATCGGATGTAGTGATCACAATATAGTAAACATATCTAAGGAAACCAAAGTTCCAAAGGCTGGGCCTAATATAGTGTATAAGAGGTCATACAATACATTTTGTAGTGATTCCTATGTTGTTGATGTAAAGAATATTTGTTGGTTCGTGGTGGGTAATGAGGAGCAAACAGACATTGCACTTGACACATTTATGAAATTGCTTATCCCAGTTACTAATGAGCATGCACCCATTAAGAAAATGACTGTAAAAACATTTAAATCCCCATGGATTGATGAGGAATTGAAAAATGTTGTAAGGTTGAGAGGGATGAGGCAAAAGGAATGGCAAATAAGTCTGGCTGCTCAACCGATTGGCAAACGTACTGCATATTGAGAAATCATGTGACTAAACTGAATAAAAAGAAGAAAAAACTACACTTTGAAACAAAGATAAATGACAAAGAATGATAGTAAAAAGCTTTGGAGCACCTTCAATAAAATTTTGTGAAAAAGGCAAAATGGTGTTTGACCAGATACAATGCTATTTTACAGTAAACAAATTGACAACAGACTTTCAGCATGCTTATAGGGAAGGACATTCAACAAGCACAGCACTTACACAAATGACTGATTGGCTGAAAGAAATTGATGATAAAAAGATTGTGGTGGCTGTTTTGTTAGACTTCAGTGTGGCTTTTGACATTATCGATCATAGTCTGCTACTGGAAAAATGTATGTGTTATGGCTTTACACCCCCTGCTATATTGTGGATAAAGAGTTAGCGTTCTTTAATGGAAGCCTCTCCAACCTAATCCAGGTAGAATCAGGAATTCCCCAGGGCAGCTGTCTAGGCCCCTTACTTTTTAAAATCTTTACTAACGACATGCCACTGAGTAAAGCCAGTGTGTACAGTGGTGCCTCCTTTAAAAGTTGCGAGCTTGCACCGCAGGACTTAGATGTATCCAGCGTCACGGCTTAATTTCACCAGACCACCACAAGGGGGAGTTAGAACACTCATTATGCATTTGGGTCCCAAGGTTTTTATATGACCAATCATATCGAGTGCTTCCAATGACGAATTTGACGTGAGCCACCTGTCCCTGGGTGAAGATGGCTGACAAAACATAACGGTGGAACGAAATGTAAGTAGTTATAATGTCATAACAAGTCAAGCAAAACATGTACAATTGAGAGGAATATGTTAGTTAATGTAGAGACAAACGTTTGTGCATATTTTTTTATCATTAACTTCTTATGGCTGCAGCCCGACACCGGTACACTTATGACAACAGCCAGCTCAAAGTGCAGGGCGCGGAATTCAAAAGATATTTTTTTAAAATATTTAACTTTCACACATTAACAAGTCCAAGACACCAGATGAAAGGTACACATCTTGTGAATCAAGCCAACATGTCCGATTTTTAAAATGTTTTACAGGGAAGACACAATATGTAAATCTATTAGCTAACCACGTTAGCAAAAGACACCATTTTTCATTACTCCACCAGTTATTTACTCCATCAGTAGCTATCACAAATTCGACCAAAGAAAGATATAAATAGCCACTAACCAAGAAACAAATTCATCAGATGACAGTCTGATAACATATTTATTGTATAGCATATGTTTTGTTAGAAAAATGTGCATATTTCAGGTATAAATCATAGTTTACATTGCAGCTACAGTCAGAAATTGCACCGAAAGCAGACAGAAAAATTACAGACACCAACGCCAAATAACTAAATACTCATCATAAAACATTTCTGAAAAATACATAGTGTACAGCAATTGAAAGACAGGCATCTTGTGATTCCAGACAATATTTCCGATTTATCAAGTGTTTTACAGCGAAAACAAAATGTAGCGTTATATTAGCTTAGCACAATAGCCAGAAACACTTGGGCACCGGCGACTACGGCAGATATATGAAATAACATCATAAAATGGGTCTTACTTTTGCTGATCTTTCATCAGAATGTTGGACAAGGTGTCCTTTGTCCAGAACAGTCGTTGTTTGGATTCAGAACGGACACTTTCCCTCTTCATTTAGCAAGCGCGCTAGCCGGGTGCCACGACACTCTCCATGTCAACAAACGGAAGAGAACGGAACACAGCAAAACTCCCGAAAAAATTTC
Source organism: Salvelinus namaycush (assembly GCF_016432855.1). Lineage (NCBI taxonomy): Eukaryota > Metazoa > Chordata > Actinopteri > Salmoniformes > Salmonidae > Salvelinus > Salvelinus namaycush. Next base: position 52,884,755 of record NC_052308.1, on the reverse strand, counting down.
AATAATCTGATGAAACCATATTGAAAACACATACTTTACGATGATATGGTGACATGTATCAAATAAAATCAAAGCCGGAGATTGTAGTCGCCTATAACGGAAGCTAAACAAAAGGCAATCACACTGTCCAGCTCGCGCTATTCAGAGTACCGAAAATGGTGGACACGAGATTCCAAGATGATGTGTTCCAACTCAGATCGAGATAATCACCTAATTTCTTCTCTCACAACCTCTTGACAACCAGAGGAAGGTGTATGACGTGTATGTATACTAATAGGTCTTGTGCCCATTTATAGGCATGAAGAAGAACAGAGCATCGATTTCAGACGTTCCACTTCCTGGTCAGGAAAAGTGCTGCAGAATGAGTTCTGTTTCACTCAGAGAAATAATTCAAACGGTTTTAGAAACTAGAGAGTGTTTTCTATCCAATAGTAATAATAATATGCATATTGTACGAGCAAGAATTGAGTACGAGGCCGTTTGAAATGGGCACATTTTATCAGGCTACTCAATACTGCCCCTTGCAGCCCAAACAGGTTAAGTTAATTTACGGAAATCGCTATTTAACAAGTTAGCTGACTAGCTAACATTAGCCAGCTAGCTAGCTATTGTTATGACAGGAGAATTCATTTATAATTCGTGTTGTTTAATGTTTTAGGGATTCCTGAGAACCAGCTAACCAGGCTGTCGTCTTGTGAAACAGTGGATGTAAATAATCTAGCTAGCTAAAGCATTTACTGCAAACTGAATGTACAATTGTGTAAGCTTGCCTTGCAATGCAGCTGAAGTAACATAGCTAGCTAACTATTTACTTGCTTATTGTGTAGTGGAGGATAAAAATAATTGTATGCCTATGGATGTGTAGCTAGCTACAGTATGTAGCCGATCTGTGTATGGACCCTAAAACGTTCTGAACTAATATTCATACCAATCTTTAAACTCAGCTATCATAGTTGTTGTATCAACTTCAAGTCTGAATGGCATTTTTGAAGCCTATGGATAGAGTAGAATATAATAACTTTATTGTGCCAAGGATGCAAATCCTATATACATGTACTGTAGTTATTACCACACATGAGTTTCCCACATTGTAGCCTGTATATTGAATATATTCACTGATCATGTACTCTTTCTTGGCAAATAAATGTGCGGTTCAGGTATGAATCTCTGAGACATTCTTTTTCAGTCATATCAAACTCCATTATTTGAATGATGCTGTGTCTGCATGTATGTATTACAGTTATACACTTCAACAGTGTTTACCACTCCTGCTCCTGGGACATCATTGATTCCACATTAGTCTATTGCATAGTTACAGAAACATGATTTAAGTAAAGGCTGATTTGTAATTCATATATATATAGAAAAAAAACTATGCATAGCCAACTCCCTTCATCTGCATTAATCTGAGGACACGGGATAGTATTTCAATGAGATACTTAATTTCAACCAGTGGAGAATGTGAAATTCTTTATTGAAAGAAGTTCATTATCCAGGTGTTATAAATACATAATACATGCATTATAATTATGATAATTGTAATATTATATTATAAATACAAGTTCAATCTGTACTTAAATGCACATATGGTTTGGAAGACGAGGTGGGAAGAGAGGTGTAGAAGACAGAAAGGGAAAAAGGTAAGAACAGTGGCAGACAGCATATGATTCATGAATTACAGTGCTACCCTAATATTCTCTCAGTTCATCACAATTGCGGTGTCTAACCAGCCTTCTGCCCCCAGTTGGCCCGAAGGTTATCTTAAGAGCGGGTGAGGTGGCAATGACAGGACTGGCTTCCTCTCTTACATCAAAACATACCTGCAGACAAGAGACAGATGGATAGAGCGAGAGCATAATTAATAGGCTGACCACGCGACGCGAGCGTTGCAAAATACATTTAGAAATCTATGTTATTCAATTATTGCACCCACACTGCTGATCGTGCTGCAAGTCCTGCCTCTCCCATCGCCTCATTGGTTTATAGAAGCAGGTACCCACGTGCCATCTCCTCATTGGTTATACCCATGTGGGTGATTGAAAGACAAACTGTGTTGCCGGTCGGTGTAGTAATACTATGAAAGTTTAGATGCCAATCACCATATAAGTTCAAAGATGAAAAACCACGGAAGGAGGAAAGATGACTAGAAACGATTCGGTTGACCGTTTTATGTGTGGATTAATTGTCGGAGTAGAGGACCTTGTGCATTTCAGGTAAAATAACAACTCAATGTTTATATCCCAGGACAAATTAGCTAGCAACATGAAGCTAGCTAAATAGGACAAATTAGCTAGCAAGTGCAAGCTAACTAGCTAAGTAGCCATAAATGTTCAATGTTTTTCGACGTGTTCCCAAATTAATGTAATTGGTTCAGAGTTTGTTTTGATATTTTAACCTCCTTGTCGTGATCGCGTTTGGTGTATGGGGACAAAATAAATGTATGCACAATGGCGCACGATGGCGCACGCGCTTAGCCAGTTTGGGTTCCATGTAAGCCTTGTTTTTTTTTTCTAACACGGTCAGTCATCATAATCATCAGGAGGTGAAATGCAAAACTGACCTTGGATAATTAACTTTTGGACTACAACATCTCTGTCTGTATTTCAATGTAAAGCATCTCTTTAATAATACTTCCTGTTGACCTGACCAATTGACCTCTCACCTATGATCATGTTGTGCCCTCTGTGTCAGCCAGTTCAGATGCGGGAGGGGTTCACCAAAACGCTGATATAACCTAGAGGATTTAGGGAGAAGGGGGAGAGGGATGAAGTGAAGAAGAGAGACTGTTATTGTGTGTGTGTGGTCTCACCTGGTGTGCATACTAAGTGGCTACAGAGTACTTTATGCTGAAAAACAGACACATGAGGACAAACAATAGAAGATAATGTCAATAGAAGGTACTGTATGTGACGCAGACACCTATTGGAGTACACCTGAAACATTTAAATATAGAGGGCTATGGGTCTCACCACTTGGTTATTGCAAGGCTAACCCCCGGGGAAATCATGACTTGGCAGCAACAGATAGCAACAGATAGTCCAGTGAAAATGGCTGTGTTTATGTTTTGTAAATCTGTAAAAAAAATGCTGCTGACATCTTAAGGGTTTTTTAATTAATGCATGTGAGACAGGTTCCATGTATGACAAGACAGGCAGAGATGAAGAGAGAAAAAGAACACAGAACAGTTTAATTATGGACACTTTTGCCAGCAATAAAGCTTCCACGGCCTATTCCTCGGACAGTGAACATCTGGCAATATCTACATGTTCAACCCCTTGATCAGCTCGCTCTCTGAAAGTAAAGAAAATAGCTTATTTTTTGTAGATATGAAAACAATAAGTGAGATATGACCGTTCAATCTAAAGGAGCAGATGTCATTTTCAGGATATGTCAATACAGCACAGAAAGCTTAACGCCAGACTGGTATTGTGGTTGTTCATTAGGTGATGGGAAATATGCAATGATATCTGCACCATCTACACGCTGAAAAGACTCCCTAACTCTTTGTGACAGACATATTGTGTTCTTTCATCCTGTAAAAAAAAAGCTAACCGTAACACTGTCATGAAACATGATTATATATCGACTATGAAACAAATATGACATGGCCTGCTTATGAGTCGCCATGAAAGAAAGTTAGATTAATTCAACTGAAAATGGCGAGAACAGGCGTTCGTAACTAAATGCTTTTGTTTAGCTTGAGAATAGTAGTTGCATGATTTATCACTCTACGGTATGTATGTATGTAATATAGTAGAATGTTATGAATCGACACTGAATCGTAGGTGCTAACTACAGGCTATGTAAAAGTTGGACGGAAGAACACACAGTGCTGCTTATTTCTTAAAATCAATCCCATATACTATGTTATTACAAAAAAGGTTTTAAATTCTCTGGTAATGCCAATACGGAATACTATCAAATGCTTCTCAAAGATGCGTGGTGGTCAAACAAGCAATAACAAACAAAATGGCTGACAATTTAATGACGTGTCACAGAATTCTGCGGCAACACTCAAGGTGTGCCGCAGTATGACGCAACTTTTAAAGGAGGAACCATTGTATGTATGCGGATGACTCAACACTATACATGTCATCTGCTACAGCAACTGAAATGACTGCAACACTTAACAAAGAGCTGCAGTGAGTTTCACAATGGGTGGCAAGGAATAAGTTAGTCGTAAATATATATAAAAAACTAAAAGCATTGTATTTGGGACAAATCATTCACTGAACTCTAAACCTCAACTAAATCTTGTAATAAATAATGTGGAAATGAGCAAGTTGAAGTGACTAAACTGCTTGGAGTAACCCTGGATTGTAAACTGTCATGGTCAAAACATATTGATACAACAGTAGCTGAGATGGGGATAAGTCTGTCCATAATAAAGTGCTGCTCTGCCTTCTTAACAGCACTATCAACAAGGCAGGTCCTACAGGCTCTAGTTTTGTCAAACCTGGACTACTGTTCAGTTGTGTGGTCAGGTGCCACAAAGAGGGACTCAGGAAAATTGCAATTGGCTCAGAACAAGGCAGCACGGCTGGCCCTTGGATGTACACAGAGAGCAAACATGAATAATATGCATGTCAATCTCTCCTGGCTCAAAGTAGAGGAGATATTGACTTAATCAAAAACTTAATCAAAAACTGTAATATCTTATGTTTCACGGAATCGTGGCTGAATGACGACATGGATATTCAGCTAGCGGGATATACGCTGCACCGGCAGGATAGAACAGCACACTCCGGTAAGACGAGGGGTTGTCGGTCTGTGCATATTTGTAAACAGCTGGTGCACAAAATCTAAGGAAGTCTCTAGATTTTGCTCGCCTGAAGTAGAGTATGTCATGACAAATTGCAGGCCACACTACTTGCCTAGAGAGTTCCCAGCTATACTTTTCGTGGTTGTTTATTTACCACCACAAACAGATGTTGGCACTAAGACCGCACTCAGTCAGCTGTATAAGGAAATAAGCAAACAGGAAACCACTCACCCAGAGGCGGCGCTCCTAGTGGCCGGACTTTAATAATGCAGGGAAATTTAAATCAGTTCTACCAAATCTCTATCAACATGTTAAATGTGCAACCAGAGGGAAAAAAATTCTAGATCACCTGTACTCCACACACAGAGACGCGTACAAAGCTCTCCCTCGCCCTCCATTTGGTAAATCCGACCACAACTCTATCCTCCTGATTCCTGCTTACAAGCAAAAATTAAAGCAGGAAGCACCAGTGACTCGGTCTATAAAAAAGTGGTCAGATGAAGCAGATGCTAAACTACAGGACTGTTTTGCTATCACAGACTGGAACATGTTCCGGGATTCTTCCGATGACATTGAGGAATACACCACATCAGTCACTGGCTTTATCAATAAGTGCATCGAGGACGTCGTCCCTACAGTGACTGTATGTACATACCCCAACCAGAAGCCATGGATTACAGGCAACATTTGCACTGAGCTAAAGGGTAGAGCTGCCGCTTTCAAGGTGCGGGACTCTAACCCGGAAGCTTACAAGAAATCCCGCTATGCCCTGCGACGAACCATCAAACAGGCAAAGCATCAATAAAGGGCTAAGATTGGATCATACTACACCGGCTCCGGCGCTCGTCAGATGTGGCTGGGCTTGCAAACTATTACAGACTACAAAGGTAAGCACAGCCGTGAGCTGCCCAGTGACACGAGCCTACCAGACGAGCTAAACCACTTCTATGCTCGCTTCGAGGCAAGCAACTGAGGCATGCATGAGAGCATCAGCTGTTCCGGATGACTGTGTGATCATGCTCTCCGTAGCCGACGTGAGTAAGAAGACCTTAAGACAGGTCAACATACACAAGGCTGCGGGGCCAGGCGGATTACCAGGACGTGTGCTCCGGGCATGTGCTGACCAACTGGCAGGTGTCTTCACTGACATTTTCAACATGTCCCTGATTTGTATTACCAACATGTTTCAAGCAGACCATCATAGTCCCTGTGCCCAAGAACACAAAGGCAACCTGCCTAAATGAATACAGACCCGTAGCACTCACATCCGTAGCCATGAAGTGCTTTGAAAGGCTGGTAATGGCTCACATCAACACCATTATCCCAGAAACCCTAGACCCACTCCAATTTGCATACCGCCCAAACAGATCCACAGATGATGCAATCTCTATTGCACTCCACACTGCCCTTTCCCACCTGGACAAAAGGAACACCTATGTGAGAATGCTATTCATTGACTACAGCTCATCATTCAACACCATAGTACCCTCAAAGCTCATCACTAAGCTAAGGAACCTGGGACTAAACACCTCCCTCTGCAACTGGATCCTGGACTTCCTGACGGGCCGCCCCCAGGTAGTGAGGGTAGGTAGCAACACATCTGCCACGCTGATCCTCAACACTGGAGCTTCCCAGGGGTGCGTGCTCAGTCCTCTCCTGTAGTCCTTGTTCACCCACAACTGCATGGCCAGGCACGACTCCAACACTATCATTACGTTTGCAGACGACACAACAGTGGTAGGCCTGATCACCGACAACAACGAGACAGCCTATAGGGAGGAGGTCAGAAACCTGGCCGGGTGGTGCCAGAATAACAACCTATCCCTCAACGTAACCAACACTAAGGAGATGATTGTGGACTACAGGAAAAGGAGCACCGAGCACGCCCCCATTCTCATCCATGGGGCTGTAGTGGTACAGGTTGAGAGCTTCAAGTTCTTTGGTGTCCACATCAACAACAAACTAGAATGGTCCAAACACACCAAGACAGTCGTGAAGAGGGCACGACAAAGCCTATTCCCCCTCATGAAACTAAAATGATTTGGCATGGGTCCTGAGATCCTCAAAGGGTTCTACAGCTGCAACATCGAGAGCATCCTGACCGGTTGCATCACTGCCTGGTATGACAATTGCTCGGCCTCCGACCGCAAGGCACTTCAGAGGGTAGTGCGTACGGCACAGTACATCACTGGAGCAAAGCTGTCTGCCATCCAGGACCTCTACACCAGGCAGTGTCAGAGGAAGGCCCTAAAAATTGTCAAAGACCCCAGCCACCCCAGTCATAGACTGTTCTCTCTACTACCGCATGGCAAGCGGTACCGGAGTGCCAAGTCTAGGACAAAAAGGCTTCTCAACAGTTTTTACCCCCAAGCCATAAGACTCCTGAAAAGGTAACCAAATGGTTACCCGGACTATTTGCATTGTGTTCCCCCCCCAACCCGTCTTTTACGCTACTGCTACTCTGTGTTTATCATATATGCATAGTCACTTTAACTATGCATTCATGTACATACTACCTCAATTGGCCCGACCAACCAGTGCTCCCTCACATTGGCTAACCGGGCTATCAGCATTGTGTCCCAACACCCACTGCCCGTCAACCCCTCTTTTTACGCTACTGCTACTCTCTGTTCATCACATATGCATAGTCACTTTAACCATACCTACATGTACATACTACCTCAATAAGCCTGACTATCCAGTGTCTGTATATAGCCTTGCTACTGTTATTTTCAAATGTATTTTTACTGTTGTTTTATTTCTTTACTTACCTATACACACACACACACACACACACACACACCTTTTTTTTCTCCGCACTATTGGTTATAGCCTGTAAATAAGTATTTCACTGATAAGAATACCTGTTGTATTCGGCGGACTTGACAAATACACTTTGATTTGATTTGATCACTACTTGTATTTGTGAGAGGTAATTGACATGTTGAAAGCATCGAGCTGTCTGTTTAAACGACTAGCACACAGCTCAGACACCCATGCATACCCCACAAGACATGCCACCAGAGGTCTCTTCACAGTTCCCAAGTCCAGAACAGACTTTGGGAGGCGCACAGTACTACATAGAGCCATGACTACATGGAACTCTATTCCACATCAGGTTGTGGTGGAAATTCTAACCAAAAGGAGAGAGAGAGAGAGAGACTCTCGATTCAAACTACTTTCTTATAAGACTTGCAAAAATGGAGCAATCAACAAGCACTAAAATAGGGCAGAGTTAAATGCCCAATGAACATAGTTGGGTCTCACTTTTACAGAAAAAGTACAAGCCCTTTTATTTCTACGTGGCAGTTTAGCAGATGTATGGAAACAGGGGCGGAACATAGTGTAAAAGGCAATTGGTTTATCTGTGCAGATTAAGATAGCCCGAGGTTGATAGCACGAGGGCTCAACCGTATAACTGCGCTTTGTCACAGTTCACACTATAATGTGCTTCTTACTGCATGTTTCCATACAGCTGACTTCCTGCAGAGAGTAGAACCACGGGATGTCTCACATGCTGCTGTCGCACCCAAACGGATCTTAGCTATACGCCCAGTCTTACGACTAAGTCACACAAAGATAAGTTTGCATCAGGTTTGAAAAAAACACTAGCATATTTACAAGAGACAATTCTTTAAGCAGTGAAACATGTGATAGCGTGACTAATTTTGTAATTTTCCACGACAAGGTAACTGATGCAAGCAGTAGAATCAGATTTAAAAAACAGATACAAATACAGCTTATGGAACAGAGGGGAGTGTGAAGCAACACAAACATAGGCACAGACACATGCATATACACACACACACATGATGTATTACAACCGGCCGTGATCGGGAGTCCCATAGAGCGGCGCACAATTGACCCAGCGTCGTCCGGGTTAGGGGAGGGTTTGGCTGAGGTAGGCCGTCGTTGTAAAATAAGAATTTGTTCTTAACCGACTTGCCTAGTTGAATAAAGATTAAATTAAATAAAAAATCCTCCCCCTAGGTTGTGCTGCTACAAGCCAAAATGTATTTAAGTACATTAAGTACCCACCTCTGCCCATTTGGAACACTGACAAGTAGAGAGCATAATTGATTTGATTTTTTAAGTTGTTGTTGTTCAAACTGATTGGGTGGGCCTGGCTCCCCAGTGAACCACACTCATGCAAGCACACACCCACACACTAATGAACACACACATGCATATACAGGCATGCACACAGTAGTGGAAAAAAGTACCCAATTGTCATACTTGAGTAAAAGTAAAGATACCCTAATAAAAAAAATGTCTCAAGTAAAAGTGAAAGTCACCCAGTAAAATATAACTTGAGTAAAAGTATTTGGTTTTAAATATACTTAACTATCAAAAGTTGATGTAATTGTTCAAATATACTTAAGTATCAAAAGTATAAGTGCACTCGTTCAAAATGTAACGAGTACTTTTGGGAGTCAGGGAAAATGTATGGAGTAAAAAGTACATAATTTTCTTTAGGAATGTAGTGAAGTAAAAGTAAAAGTAGTCAAAAATATGATTAGTAAAGTACAGATACCCCAAAACACGACTTAAGTAGTACTTTCAAGTATTTTTACTTGAGTACTTTACACCACTGCATGCACACAAAAACTGTACATGCTATCTCTTTCACACACAGGTTTCGTTTTTTCTATTCTCGTGGGGTTCTAAATTGGACTTTAGGTCCCCACAAGGATAGAAGAAGAACCAACCCACACACTCTGCCCATTCATGCACCCACTGTGTCCACTATATTAAAATATCAAATCAGATCCTTCAAAAAGCCTGGAGGTGTCTCCAAGCCCCAACATGTGGTTACAGCGCCCCCATAGGGCTCAGTCTGTCTCTCTATCCATCAGCACATTAGGAGGGTCCTCTTCTTCCCCTCTCCCACCTCTCCTCCTGGTTGCCTCGCTTAGCTCACTCTGCTTCCATTCCGATTGCTCCAAGCCTCTTGGCCCGCACTCATATCACACACACTCACACACAAAAGTCAGTTATACAAAATGTAATACTGCAACTCACCCCCTTGAACCACCCAAACACCCACTCCATTCCATGCCAGCCCTGGCAACCTCCATTCCCCTATTTGCCTAAACACCTCTTCTTCTCCACACGCACGCACACCAAACTGAACTGACGGCCTTGGGGTGTTAAAGAGATACTGTGAGATTCGGGAAATTAAGCCTTTTTTCTACTTACCCAGAGTCAGATGAACTTAGATGAAGTTCATGATGAACTTAATGCAGGGGCTTACCGGGGCTGAAGCCCCCCCTGAAAAATAAAAATTATACATTTAAATGTACAGTATTACGGAAATATATACTCTATCTATTGTATAGATACATTAAATAAATATACAGTATCTATTATATACAGTATGTAGTATATCTTTGACATATTTTTACTGCAACCGCCAACCCCCGTAAGAATCAGGAGCCCGCTCTCTGCTGCCTGCTGCCGCTCTGCTAATCATCAGATGGGGGGAGAATAATACAAATAAAAACGCATAATAAATAAATGTGACTGGTCAGTTGTGTGAGTCAGTGGCTGGGCCCGAGCCCATAGGGGGCCCAAGAGGCAAAAAAAAAAAAAAAATACATATTTTTTTTCATTATACATTTCTTGGGTCCAACCACAGGAGCTCGCTACCCCTGAAAAATCGGAATAAAAAAATAGGTCAAAAACCATGCATTGGGCCTTTACTAGTCCTGTATTAGCGGACCAATATAGCTATCTGTAGTGCTGGGATTTCATTTTTTTCCTGTGCCCCCCCCAAACATCTTGATACTGTTATGGTTGCGCCTCCATGAGCTGACAGAACAGCTTCAATGTGCCTTTGCATAGATTCTACAAGTGGACCAAAACCATGCCAGGGAAATGCACCCCACACAATAACATTTTCTTTGTATCCCTTTGTATCAAGTATTTCCTTTATTTTGGTAGTTACCGGTATGCCTACAGTTGAGAAGACGGCCGTTTGGGCAGCATGACTGCCAAATATAGGCTACTGCATTTTGCGTTGTGGCCATAGACATATAATCCATCAAAGGATTTTGTAACCTCTTACCTTGGTAATTTGACTCTTAAACTTTATGGTTACACTAGCAATGGATGGCAGTCCTGACTTGAATGGGAACTGCCATCTATGGATAATATGTCTATGGTTGATTTGCGCCTGTCGGTTTGCATTTTGCATATTTCAAAATACAATTGCAGGATAAACGTAGTTTGGAAAGCAAATGCCTACTGCTGAAAAGACTAATCTGTCCGTAGAACAAATATTTAAAAAAATTGTCAACAACTCCCAATTTGTAGCTAACAGCAGCACTGCTTTTCCAAGTAGCTCATCTTGAGAGAGATGAGCTCATCAGTCATCACCGTGAGTAGCCTATGGCTTCATCTTCATCATTAGGTGAGTCAGTGTGCTACTGGAAATGTTATTTAGTAGCCTACTTTAGCCTATGCTATACAGTATATACTGTATGTATATATATATATATATATATATATATATATATATATATATATATATATATATATATATATATATATATATTATCGCCTAATATTGTATGTGTCGCTTCAACGGCCTGGGCTATATTTGTTTGAATTCAAGACCAGATTGATGGTTTGTCAGAATAGCCACTCATTTTGGTCATTTGCATTGTATAAAAAAAAGTTAATGTCTTCTGTCAAGTAAATGACATAGAAATGGATGAAAGGCTGATTTTCTTTAGACCTCGGGGCCTATGATTTCTTAATCCAGCCCTGTCCCCAAGACTTCAAGACTTCTCATAACATTAGCACCCACTTTGCCTCCATTTATACGTAGTCAATAACTAATAACACTTGAAACAACTGACCAGTAATAGCTCATTACAGTGGTTAAGCATTATCACACGGCTCAAACTATGGAGATCAACAATTGACAATCTTTTGAGGTGAGTGCTGCTGCACATTGGTGGTGGGTGAGGTGGGTCCCCCTTCACAATGCACTTGGGAAACATAAATCCAGTCCATTATTCGATATATTTGTAGTAATTTGTAGGTGAAATGCAAATTCCTATACAAATCAGTCAATAAAGTGTCTAAATCGTCATAGAATAACGTAAAACATTTTGACAAAGTTTCTTGTTGTCTTCTCATACAAACTAGTACTTGTGAGTACAGAGTTATCGGTCACAGGTTGTCTCTTTTGCCTTTTCAATCCAACAATGCTGGTCTTTTTTTTTGGAAAGTTGGCTGCAGTGGTTCAAAGTCAGTGGAGGTTGAAGCATGGCAGCCTTCCAAGCTCCGGGAGATCGAGCCTCAGCCAGTCTTCTGTAGGGCGAGGGGAGGGCGGGGGGCGGGGGGCAGGCCCAGAACAAAGGGAACATGTGCCACCCCTACACACACACACACACACACACACACACACACACACACACACATACACACACACACACACACACACAAAGGAATGCACACATAGGCACACACACACAAACACAGGCACTGATAAGGGCAGGCCTCTAATCATCACACTTTCACATCCCTCTCGCTATCGGGCAGATGTGTAACCCCCTAACACACAGACGTAGACAAACGCAGGGCAAACGTTCCCAGGACATTTCCTGCTTTTGTGTCGTTAGCTCCTTTTCATCCCCATGTTGCTGAATGTCATATCGATGAAACAGAGTTTTTACAAATGTTCCGCTGCTCAAATCACCCTCCTCTCTGATGAGAATATAAGCTTATCGACTATTTGGGTTTGTGCGATGTGGTGAGATTCTACCTGGCTGTCTGATGTAGTTTTTAGCAGCTTCTCAATGTACCGATGAGTAGATAAGCAGTATTTTGGTCGGCTTGAGTCAATTAAACCTCATTATCATTCCAGTATTAATATTGACGCCAATATATTGATTTGGACATGTTAGTGTTCAGCTGTCTTTTTTCTTGTGCCCTTTCCATCCCAACTGTCGGTGTGTCTGTCTCTATACAGTAGATATCTGAATCACTGGAAACTGGTGCATGGAGGACGGCTCATAGTAATGGCTGGAATGGAAAGCCATTACAATGAGCTTTCCTTCCCTCACCAACTTCCAGTGATCTCAAACTATTACTATCACCCACTTTTATTATTTAAATCAAGCAATAAGGAAAAAAGCCACACCCCTGTCCTACCGTTTTGGGAATTTCCACCCACAGGTGCATGGCCTTCTGATTTTGTACTCTCCCTACGTGATGTCTGTATGTGCAAATATGTACAATTGTTCTGGTACTGTGTATAAGCGTGGAAATACAATCACATGAAGCAGTATGGGACAAAAAACGAACTTGAATCATAGCCACCATATGACATCTGTATGTCGAATGCAATGGAGGCTGCTGAGGGAAGGATGGCTCATAGTAATGGCTGGAATGGAGTCAGTGAAATGGCATCAACCACATGGTGTTCACTAACATTAGCTATTTTCTATGGTAACATTACAAAAGAGGGCATACTGTATGCAGACAGGAGGAGGGCGTATGCAGCTGGGAGAGTCAAGGGTGTTGACGCGAGAGTTCACGGAGCAGCCTGTTGATCACAAACAAAACAGCGAAAGCAACTTTGTTGCATTTTATAACTCAGGATTACATCTTCGGTCGTCGTGGAAAAGAGGCATCATTAAAAACATTTGTAAACAACTGGTTGCAGTTCAGAGCCAAACTGGAAACTAATGAGTTCCTGGGGGTAATCGAGGAGTATCAACAGATTTATGCTATGGAGGAACAACATACTCCATTGTGGAAAGATCCGGCTACCTCACAAAAGAACTCTTAACCCGACCAAAAAAAAAAAGATAGACTCATCTACAGACACGGACGATTTACTTACCATTGAAGTAGAGGCTAGTACTCTTGCTGGAATCCATGCAACACTTGAAAAGTTGTGTGAGATGGTAGTAGTGGTGAGGGGGAGTTTGGAGTTTAGCCAGAGTGAAATTCTCTCGCTCCAAGGAGAGAACAAGGCACTCACAGCCAAGGTAAAAACCCTCAATTCCAACATGGATTGTCTACTCAGGGAAAACAGGGTGATAAGGGAGTCTACTAGATATACAAAGCTGTAGCATACGTGAAAATCTCATATTTTCTGGGATTCCTGAGGACGCATCCAATAATCCAGAGGGGGCGATCAGAGAATTCATGCATTGGGCCTTGAAACTTCCTCTAGAGACTGTAAACAAGGTGACTTTCCACCCAGTACACAGACTTGGAGCTCGGAGCAAAAAGACCAAGGGTCCCAGACCTATCATCGCAAAATTTGAACACTACCAACAAAAGGAGCTGATCAAAAGCAGAGAAAGGGAGCTAAAAGGGACCAAATTCGGTCTCAATTACCAATTTCCACTGGAGACAAACAAACGACGCAAGAGGCTGTATCCTGTACAGAGGCAACAGAGGGAGAGCGGTAAGCGTACCTTTCTCATTGTGGACAAACTCTTTATCGACTCAGCAAAAAAATAAGTGCCCTTTTTCAGGACCCTGTCTTTCAAAGATAATTCGTAAAAATCCAAATAACGTCACAGATCTTCATTGTAAAATGTTTAAACACTGTTTCCCTGGCTTGTTCAATGAACCATAAACAATTAATGAACATGCACCTGTGGAATGGTCGTTAAGACACTAACAGCTTACAGACGGTAGGCAATTAAGGTCACAGTTATGAAAACTTAGGACACTAAAGAGGTCTTTGTACTGACTCTGAAAAACACCAAAAGAAAGATGTCCAGGTCCCTGCTCATCTGCGTGTACGTGCCTTAGACATGCTGCAAGGAGGCATGAGGACTGCAGATGTGGCCAGGGCAATAAATTGCAATGTGCGTACTGTGAGACGCCTAAGACAGCGCTACAGGGAGACAGGAGGGGCAGCCGATCGTCCTCGCAGTGGCAGACCACGTGTAACAACACCTGCACAGGATCGGTACATCCGGACATCACACCTGCGGGACAGGTACAGCATGGCAACAACAAATGCCTGAGTTACACCAGGAATGCACAATCCCTCCATCAGTGCTCAGACTGTCCGCAATAGGCTGAGAGAGGCTGGACCGAGGGCTTGTAGGCCTGTTGTAAGGCAGGTCCTCACCGGACATCACCGGCAACAACGTCGCCTATGGGCACAAACCCACCGTTGCTGGACCAGACAGGACTGGCAAAAAGTGCTCTTCTCTGACGGGTCATGATTTTGTCTCACCTGGGGTGATGGTCGGATTCGCATTTATTGTCGAAGGAATGAGCGTTACACCGAGGCCTGTACTCTGGAGCGGGATCGATTTGGAGGTGGAGGGTCCCTCATGGTCTGGGGCGGTGTGTCGCAGCATCATCGGACTGAGCTTGTTGTCACTGCAGGCAATCTCAACACTGTGCGTTACATGGAAGACATCCTCCTCCCTCATCTGGTACCCTTCCTGCAGGCTCATCCTGACATGAGCCTCCAGCATGACAATGCCACCAGCCATACTGCTCGTTCTGTGCGTGATTTTCTGCAAGACAGGAATGTCAGTGTTCTGCCATGGCCAGCGAAGAGCCCGGATCTCAATCCCATTGAGCATGTCTGGGACCTGTTGGATCGGAGGGTGAGGGCTAGGGCCATTCCCCCCAGAAATGTCCGGGAACTTGCAGGTGCTTTGGTGGAAGAGTAGGGTAACATCTCACAGCAAGAACGGGCAAATCTGGTGCAGTCCATGAGGAGGAGATGCACTGCTGTACTTAATGCAGCTGGTGGCCACACCAGATACTGACTGTTACTTTTGAACCCCCTTTGATCAGTGACACATTATTCAATTTATTTTAGTCACATGTCTGTGGAACTTGTTCAGTTTATGTCTTAGTTGTTGAATCTTGTTATGTTCATACAAATATTTACACATTTTAAGTTTGCTGAAAATAAATGCAGTTGACAGTGAGAGAACGTTTCTTTTTTTTGCTGAGTTTAGATGGACAGCTCTTCCGAGACAGCTCCAAAACACCATCGCTGAACTTCTACGGGGATGTCAGGTAACGGGAAAAAAAGTATGGGAACTGTAAAAATATCAGAAACACTATGATGTTGATATGAACAGACACACACTCAATTACATGCTCGCTTACACATACGGACTTATACATACACACTTGATCTTTCTCTCTTCTCTTCTCTCCCTCTTTCCCCTCTCTATTGTCGAGAACTTTTCTATAATTTAATGTTTTTTGTTTGTCTAACTTTTCTATGTCTGTCTACATTTTTATATATATTTACAACAAGCAAGGGGAAGAAATAAGAACAGGGACCTTGTGGAATAATAACATATTGTATGGGATCCATTTGTACTGTAGTGGAGCAGTCTCTATAGTAATGCAAGGTCTCTTTCATGGTCATGTAAAACGTCAGTTGCTATGGAAATGCTGGGATGTGTTTTTTTATGAAAATGATGTGAAAGGTAATTATGATTCAACTATGATGGTGATATGATATGGATTACAATTATCATCCTGAATACTTAGGCTATACTCCATGTTCCACACATAGACACTCAACCACGCAAATTGGCTGGGTTATTATTTATTTGGACATCACACATTATAGTCTTTTTTTCTCAAAGTCTGCTGCCTCAGTCTGTATGATGGCAATTTGCATATACTCCAGAATGTTATGAAGAGTGATCAGATGAATTGCAATTAATTGCAAAGTCCCTCTTTGCCATGCAAATGAACTGAATCCCCCCCCAAAAAATTCCACTGCATTTCAGCCCTGCCACAAAAGGACCAGCTGACATCATGTCAGTGATTCTCTCGTTAACACAGGTGTGAGTGTTGACGAGGACAAGGCTGGAGATCACTCTGTCATGCTGATTGAGTTCGAATAACAGACTGGAAGCTTCAAAATTAGGGTGGTGCTTGGAATCATAGTTCTTCCTCTGTCAAACATGGTTACCTGCAAGGAAACACGTGCCGTCATCATTGCTTTGCACAAAAAGGGCTTCACAGGCAAGGATATTGCTGCCAGTAAGATTGCACCTAAATCAACCATTTATCGGATCATCAAGAACTTCAAGGAGAGCGGTTGAATTGTTGTGAAGAAGGCTTCAGGGCGCCCAAGAAAGTCCAGCAATTGCCAGGACCGTCTCCTAAAGTTGATTCAGCTGCGGTATCGTGGCACCACCAGTACAGAGCTTGCTCAGGAATGGCAGCAGGCAGGTGTGAGTACATCTGCATGCACAGTGAGGCGAATACTTTTGGAGGATGGCCTGGTGTCAAGAAGGGCAGCAAAGAAGCCACTTCTCTCCAGGAAAAACATCAGGGACAGACTGATATTCTGCAAAAGGTACAGGGATTGGACTGCTGAGGACTGGGGTAAAGTCATTTTCTCTGATGAACCCCCTTTTCCGATTGTTTGGGGCATCTGGAAAAATGCTTGTCCGGAGAAGACAAGGTGAGCGCTACCATGAGTCCTGTGTCATGCCAACAGTAAAGCATCCTGAGGCCATTCATGTGTGGGGTTGCTTCTCAGCCAAGAGAGTGGGCTCACTCACAATTTTGCCTAAGAACACAGCTATGAATAAAGAAAGGTACCAACACATCTTCCCGAGAGCAACTTCTCCCAACCATCCAGGAACAGTTTGGTGACGAACAATGCCTTTTCCAGCATGATGGAGCACCTTGCCATAAGGCAAAAGTGATAACTAAGTGGCTCGGGAAACAAAACATCGATATTTTGGGTCCATGGCCAGGAAACTCCCCAGACCTTAATCCCATTGAGAACTTGTGGTCAATCCTCAAGAGGCGGGTGGACAAACAAAACCCCCAAAATTCTGACAAACTCCAAGCATTGATTATGCAAGAATTGGCTGCCATCAGTCAGGATGTGCCCAGAAGTTAATAATTGACAGCATGCCAGGGCGGATTGCAGAGGTCTTGAAAAAGAAGGGTCAACACTGCAAATATTGACTCTTTGCATCAAATTCATGTAATTGTCAATAAAAGCCTTTGACACTTATGAAATGCTTGTAATTATACTTCAGTATTCCATAGTAACACCTGACAAAACTATTTAAAGACACTGAAGCAGTAAACTTTGTTAAAATTAATATTTGTGTCATTCTCAAAAATTTTGGCCACGACTACATATTCTCACTAAATCACATCCAATATACATATCAACCTACTCAGATTTACTACAAACATAATATCTTGACCCAATTTTCTAACATCTGTGGCATTGGCTCACAGGCAAACAGGCAAGGGAATAAAATAAATATTGCTCCAACCTGTTTCCTGAATTCTAAATATCAGACATTTGAAATCTCAAAATTTGACTCATAATACTTCTTATGGCTTTACAAGCACTAATTATGGTCAACTTAGACTGAGAATAGTATCTAGTTATGGTGAAATAAGTATAGCCAGTTATAATTGTAACTGTTTAGCAAATTATAAAAAAAGAAGATCAGTCTTTACGTGGCTAAAAGAAAAGGAATATAACATATACCTTTTACAGGAAACCAACTCTACATCCTTAGATGAAGCTGCGTGGAAAAAGGAATGGAGTGGTAAAATAATTTTCTGTCATGGACAAAGGAATTCAAAAGGTGTGATGATATTGATTAACATTTCGATCTGAATATGCAAATAGTCAAGAATGATTCGCAAGGAAGGTGGATCTTTTTTAATATGAAAGTGGACGAAAAAGAGATTTGGCTCATTAATCTATATGGTCCAAATCAGAACTTATTCAAAAACGATCTAATGTAATCTATTACAAAAATAAAGCAAACTGGAAAGAATATGGAGGAAAATGCACCAAATTCTTCCTGAATATCCAACACAGGAATGCTAACAAAAATAATTTGCAGAAACTCGTTACTGAAAATGGAGTCATCTATGCTTCTCCAAATTATATTTTAAAAGCTAAATATTTTAAGCAGATGTTCTCTTTTCCTTCTCCTCCTCACCCACTGAATGACGATTATTGTAATGAATTCTTTCCAAATAATAAAAAAAAATAGAAAAGTAACTGTACAGAAAGATCAGTGAGAAGGCCAAATTACATAAGAATAACTTTTTAAGGCTATTAAATCCTTTTCAGTGTGGAAAAACCCCAGGGCTAGATGCCATACTGTTAGAGGTATATCAAGCCTTTTTTGATATTCTCAAAGCTCCATTGCTAGCTTGTTTTAACTACTCCTATAGAAATGGTAGTCTGTCAGGTACTCAGCAGGAATGTCTGATTTCACTATTATTAAAACAAGACCCAGATGGCAAATATAAAAAACTGGAGGACTCTATGTCACGCCCTGGCCATTGAGAGGTTTTTATTCTCTATTTTGGTTAGGCCAGGGTGTGATTAGGGTGGGCATTCTATGTTTCTATTTCTTTGTTTTTGGCCGAGTGTGGTTCCCAATCAGAGGCAGCTGTCTATCGTTGTCTCTGATTGGGAATCATACTTAGGCAGCCTTTTTCCCACCTGTGTTTTGTGGGTAGTTGTTTTCTGTTTTGTTTCTGCACCTGACAGAACTGTTTCGTTTTGTTCTACTTTGTTATTTTGTTTCAGTGTTCAGTTTGATTAAATATCATGAACGCTTACTACGCTGCACCTTGGTCTCCTTCTACTTCAAACAATGAACGTTACACTCTTACACTTCAATTTTGTGTTACAAAAATGCTAGCGAAATGCATAGCACTCAGAATTAAAAAGGTTTTACCAGGTATTGTTCATCTTGATCAGACAGGTTTTTTACATGGATGATACATTGGAGATAACTACATTGGAGATAAAACTACTAGAAATAATAGAACATAATGAAACATCAGAGAAGCCAGGTTTGGTATTTATAGCAGATTTTGAAAAGGCCTTTGATAAAGTAAGACTGGATTTGAATTATAAATGCCAGTATTTTTTCAATTTTGGTGATTCGCTTATAAAATGGGTAAAATTAATGTATAACAACCCCAGGTGTAAAATAGTAAATAGTGGCTACTTTTCAGAGAGTTTTGAATTATCAAGAGCAGTTAAACAAGGGTGTCTGCTGTCACCATATCTATTTGTTATGGCCATCGAAAAAATGCTATCTATTAAAATCAGATCAAATAACAACATTAGAGGATTAGAAATCCAAGGCTTAAAAACCAAAGATATGCCGATGACTTAAGTTTTATATTAAGTCTGCAAGCTAGATCCCTGCAATGTCTCATTGAAGATCTAGATAGGTTTTAGTCTAGAGAGTCCAGAAAAGTGAATTATGATAAGTGTACAATATTAAGTATTGGATCTTTAAAAAATTCAACTTTTACATTACCCTGCAGTTTACCTATAAAATGGTCTGGAGGTGAAGTAGACAAACTTGGTATTCAAAAATTGACAAGATCTTGCAACCGTGGAGAGGTAAATACCTGTCTATTTATAGAAAAATTACCCTGATTAACTCCTTAATCATATCTCAGTTTACTCACTAACTTATGGCGCTGCCTACTCCTGATGATTCATTTTTCAAATCATATGAGCAAAAAATATTTTGCTTTATCTGGGGTGCTAAACAAGGCAAATAAAGCGTACCTACAGTTGAAGTCGGAAGTTTACATACACGTGGGTTGGAGTTATTAAAACTAATTTTTCAACCACTCCACAAATTTCTTGTTAACAAACTATAGTTTTGGCAAGTCGGTTAGGACATCTACTTTGTGCATGACACAAGTAATTTTTCCAACAATTGTTTACAGACAGATTATTTCACTTATAATTCACTGTATCACAATTCCAGTGGGTCAGAAGTTTACATACACTAAGTTGACTCTGCCTTTAAACAGCTTGGAAAATTCCAGAAAATGATGTCATGGCTTTAGAAGCTTCTGATAGGCTAATTGACATCAGTGTACCTGTGGATGTTTTTCAAGGCCTACCTTCAAACTCAGTGCCTCTTTGCTTGACATCATCGGAAAATCCCCAAAAATCAGCCAAGACCTGAGAAAAAAAAATTGTAGACCTCCACAAGTCTGGTTCATCCTTGGGAGCAATTTCCAAATGCCTGAAGGTACCACGTTCATCTGTACAAACAATAATACACAAGTATAAACACCATGGGACCACGCAGCCATCATACTGCTCAGGAAGGAGACACGTTCTGTCTCCTAGAGATGAACGTACTTTGGTGCAAAAAGTGCAAATCAATCCCAGAACAACAGCAAAGAACCTTGTGAAGATGCTGCAGGAAACAGGTACAAAATAATCTATATCCACAGTAAAACGCGTCCTATATCGACATAACCTGAAAGGCCACTCAGCAAGGAAGAAGACACTGCTCCAAAACCGCAATAAAAAAGCCAGACTACGGTTTGCATCTGCACATGGGGATAAAGATCATACTTTTTGGAGAAATGTCCTCCGGTGTGATGAACCAAAAATATAACTGTTTGGTCATAATGATCATTGTAATGTTTGGAGGAAAAAGGGGGAGGCTTGCAAGCCAAAGAACACCATCCCAACCGCGAAGCACGGGGGTGGCAGCATCATGTTGTGGGGGTGCTTTGCTGCAGGAGGGACTGGTGCACTTCACAAAAGAGATGGCGTCATAAGGAAGGAAAATTATGTGGATATATTGAAGCAACATCTCAAGCCATCAGTCAGGAAGTTAAAGCTTGGTCGCAAATGGGTCTTCCAAATGAACATTGACCACAAGCATACTTCCAAAGTTGTGGCAAAATGGCTTAAGGACAACAAAGTCAAGGTATTGGAGTGGCCATCACAAAGCCCTGACCTCAATCCCATAGAACATTTGTGGGCAGAGCTGAAAAGCGTGTGCAAGCAAGGAGGCCTACAAATCTGACTCAGTTACACCAGCTTTGTCAGGAGGAATGGGCCAAAATTCACCCAACTTATTGTGGGAAGCTTGTGGAAGGCTACCCAAAACATTTGACCCAAGTTAAACAATTTAAAGGCAATGCTACCAAATACTAATTGAGTGTATGTAAACTTCTGACCCATTGTGAATGTGATGAAAGAAATAAAAGCTGAAATAAATCATTCTCTCTACTATTATTCTGACATTTCACATTCGTATGATCCTAACTGACCTAAGACAGGGAATTTTTACTCGGATTTAATGTCAGGAATTGTGAAAAACTGAGTTTAAATGTATTTGGCTAAGGTGTATGTAAACTTCCGACTTCAACTGCATAAGAATCTTGTAAAATCCTTCTACATCTTTCCAATATGGGTAGCTGCATCTCTTCTAGCCATAACCACACACACCAATTTTCAGTATTGTTTTTTTGTCTTCCAATGGGTATCTCTTGAGCATCTCAATATTCTCGAGTGGTGTCCTTCTCTCCTAGTCTCTTTTCCTTTATCTGGGATGTTAAACTGGGCAGGTGATAGCAGTTTCCAGTAGGCATCAGACAAATTGCTTTTGACTTTCTTTTGTTTTCAGGTCATTGTAGGATAAAGAGAGAAGAATAGGGGATGAATAAAACATTTTGGAATATGGATATTCCGTGTTTTACAAAGCAACACAAAGGAACCAGGATTCAAAGCAAGAGCAAGTTTCACAGAGAGAGATAAAAAACCACAGCTATGCCAAGTCCCAGACCCTTGCTTACCCAGCATTCTTATGACCACCGAAGCGAACCACCTCAGGGCCAATACTAGAGAGTGTGTTTTGTGTCCATTCAAATCGCCTCCAATATTGCAGACACCCATTTACAATTCTAATCATCATTGCCATCATTTTGTTCCGCTTGCAGCCCGTAATTTGGATTGAGATATTGCTGATGAAAGAAAAGGAGAAAACGGGAGTACAGAGTGCGGGCGGGAAAGATAAGTACGGATGGAGAGATAAGAGACAGAAGGATGAGGCAGGGGCAGGTGAGGCTGAAAGGCCTTGTGTTCAGTTAGGGCACAGCGGCAGTTGAAAGAGTACAATCTCTCTAATTTCATACCTGCGGACAGGTGCTTGGCAAGACATAGCGTGTGTGTGTGTGTGTGTGTGTGTGTGTGTGTGTGTGTGTGTGTGTGTGTGTGTGTGTGTGTGTGTGTGTGTGTGTGTGTGTGTGTGTGTGTGTGTGTGTGTGTGTGTGTGTGTGTGTGTGTGTGTGTGTGTGTGTGTGTGTGTGTGTGTGTGTGTGTGTGTGTGTAAGAGAGGGAGGGATGGGTGGAGGAAGGGGAAGGACCTTCAGAGAGGATTTAAAGAAGGTCACAATATACCTCCTCTTTCCCTCGCTCTTTTCCCCCTCCACTGATCTGGAAACGATAGATTTTCATTCTTTCTGCTTTCACTCCTAAAGGGGGGAAGTGGTGTCAGATTACCAGGGCTGGGTATGTGGGTAGTCTGTTGTAAAATGAGGATGCAGAATGTTTTTGTGATTTGAATGAAACAAAACCTCTTGTTGTTGCCAAGCCACCTGGATTATATGCTTAAATGTGTTTGTTTTACTCATGAGTTGTGGTTTGCTCTTTCGTTTTTACAACATTCACATTGTGTTTTCTTTTTATCAAGATCTGAAAGTCACCCCAATGTGATGAATGTCTGTGGCACTTTGATGTGGACAAATACACTATTGGGGGCTTAGGCAGTTTCTGAACTGTTCGAAACATCTAGCAATCATTTTAAAATGTTCTTCCACATCCAAGATGGAGATAAATTAATGGTGGTTGTTTTTAACATCCTCCCTAAGTTGATGAATATCTCCAAATGATCTATGCTCTTGTCTGCTGTGATGGTGTTTTTGTTTAACAGGCCTCTTCCCAAGACTGTTAACTCACCCTCTGATTGACTCACTGCTCTAGTCACTGCATCCGTTATATCTTCACCCTGTTCATGAAAACAATAGGCATCCTATTTCATGGCTTTATCACACTACGTTTCGGTAACCATCGCCATACTTTTGACTTTTTTATCACGTTCGACACTGTATATTTACGACTCGAGTCCCTTTATGATTTATCTACTGTACAGGAATAACAGCCGAGCGCTGTGAGGTGGAGACCCCAGACATTATTTACTACAACGTTTTACCTCAGAGACACCAAGCCATGATATGGGGCAGAAGGCATGCAGGAATTAAATTACATTTAACATTTTGTGATCCTTCAATAGAATGGACTCCCCTGTTGGATAGGTTTACCACTTTCGCCATGGAGTTTCCCTCTTTGGAAACGACTCGAGGAATAATTGTAAAAACAGACCCGGATGAGGGACAAGTGAAAAGAGGCGATGGCATGTTGGCTCCTGTGTTCATCTTGAAGTTGGGTTGCGAAATAATTCGCTTTAATTACCTACTGTGACGCGGTTTGTAGAAATATTTGGTTCTTCTAGGTATTATTTTTTTTTAAATTACGAGGAAATGATCGAATGTATTGTATTTGCATAAAGAACCTGTTCATTTTCAAATGGTGTAAAAAAATCCCCTCTTCAGGATAGGGGTTGATTACATGTTAACCATGGATTTTCACACAAAGTGATGAAAGTTGAAGAAATGCTGGAGGCCATTAATTTTCAATGGAAGGAGAGCAACTTGAGGTGAAGTGATCAATGTGACCATAGGTTATGCCATTCTGGCTGGTGGACCACGGCAAAAAAGTTTGGGAAAGTTATGTTATTGAATTTCAAATTCTGAACAGGAAATTCACACAATCGTCAATTAATAACTTCTTAGATGTAAGGTTCCCTTTTTAGGGGACCTGCATGGTCCTGGTACCGGTTCCGACCGACATCTTCACTTATAAATCGATCTGTGGATACCGTAGATCGAAATGGCTTGCATTGCGCAACAGCCCTGGTTCCTCCCATCTATCTCTGATCACCATCCAGTTTTGCTATCTATTTGCCATATATTTTTCAACTATGCTCTGATGTTTCACAAAAGTTCTGAACCTTTCTATTCTCATAGATTCTACATGTTGTAAATTAAAGAAACATGTTTGTTTATGCACCTTTTTTTATTATTGTGAGTATTTACCCTTTGACAGAAAAATGCATTGAAAATATAGGGAGCGTTACTTTATTCATCTGAACGGCGATCAGCGTTTACCCATCTATTTGTTTTTACCACTACATCACTGGATCCAGCTATAAGCCACAATACGTAATGAATGGAAAAGGTAAGCACCATGTAATGTCCAGATTTTATTTGGTGCTCATCCTTTCTATTCATTTTGTCAAGGAACCTTGATCTTGACATTAGACGACTTTTGAGATCTGTATACATCTGTCCAACTTTGATGTTGAAGTGAAGTGCCCTTTAATCCCCCTGTGAAAAAGTGAATAACACACATGCATCTCAAGTTAGGATTTCACCCTGTACATCCATATGATCTCACTATCCAAACAGCCTGTCTTCTCAGCTGACCGTGGCTGCTTATGGTGGTGGTGTGTAATAGCCTATGTAGGAGTGGCTTCACTGTGAGAAAACCCCCAGCTGAACCAGTCAAGTGAGATCAAAAGGAAGAACAGCGGGCCAGGCTGGGGATAGACTGGGAGGAGAGGGGGATGGGGGTATAATTGTCTGCCTTGTATAACACACAGGTGGTTGATCCCTGGGCTTAAGGACCTTCGTTTCCAGGGAGTTATAAGACAGTCGGGTTCAGGTTAAGGGCAGGGCAGGTAGATAACAATATCAAAACAAAACAATAAAATACAACAAGATTAATTAAAACAAACACAACTCTCACATATCACCTAACTTAAACTTGATCGAAATTGTCCAATGGAGACCAGCGAGTCTAACTTCAAGGTGGCTTGAAGGCTAGTCCATGAGCTGGGGGCATACAAACTAAAAGCATTTTCCCCAGCTCAGTGGAGAACCGCAGGTCTGAAAATTGCTGGATCTCAAATTAATACATGAGGTGAGGTAGCGGGGAAGTCTCTGAAGAACCGCTTTACAGTATATACAAAAAGTAGCCAATGTTGGGCCTTTCTGGTAGTCAGAGACTCCCAGCCAAACAGAGCTACACAAAATGCAGTGATGTGTATGAACATTTTCCCCAGTGATAAAACGCAGTGCTGAGTGATAGACTGAATCTAAAGGTTTTAAAACAAGTACTGGGAGAAACGTCGCTTGAACAATTTTCCTCCTACTTTCAAAAGTGAAGCAGGATTTCTATAAATATAGTCAAAATGATCTTAATTCTCGTCTTTGTCAGCTTTTCCATGTGTATTTACAAAATATTAAAATGGGTATTGGTGTGTTACTGCTGCCTTGTGGATTTATAATTGATATTTCCTACAACATAACTATACTGAACAAAAATATAAACGGAACATGCAACAATTTCAACGATTTTTCTGAGATACAGTTCATATGAGGAAATCAGTGAATTAAAATAAATGCATTAGGCCTTAATTTATGGATTTCACATAACTGGGAATACAGAAATACATCTGTGGGTCACAGATACCTTTAAAAAAATGGACTCACAATTGGCCTCAGGTTCTCATCACGGTATTCTGTGCATTCAAATTGCCATCGATAAAATGCAAATGTGTTCGTTGTCTGTAGCGTATGCCTGTCCATAAAATAACCCCCACCCCACCACCATGGGGCACTCTGTTCACCATGTTGACATCGGTAAACCCTGACCAAAATGCCGCCATACATGTGGTCTGCTGTTGTGAGGTCGGTTGGACGTACTGACAAATTCTCTAAAATGACTTTGGAGGCGGCTTATGGTAGAGAAACTGCCAGTCAATTGTCTGGCAACAGCTATGGTGGACATTCCTGCAGTCAGCATGCCAATTGAACACTCCCTCAAAAGTTAAGACATCTGTGGCATTGTGTTGTATGACAAAATTGAACATTTTAGCGTGGCCTTTTATTGTCCCTAGCACAAGGTACACCGGTGTAATAATTATGCTGTTTAATCAGCTTCTTGTTATGCCACACCAGTCAGGTGGATGTAAACAAATATTTTTTTCAACGTACAGTACCAGTTAAAGGTTTGGACACACCTACTCATTCAATTAATTTTTTAAAACTATTTTCCACATTGTAGATTAATAGTGAAGACATCAAAACTAACCAAAAAAAGTGTTAAACAAATCAAAATTTATTTTATATTTGAGATTCTTCAAAGTAGTCACTTTTTGCCTTGATGACAGCTTTGCACACTCTTGGCATTCTCTCAACCAGCTTCACCTGGAATGCTTTTCCAACTGTTTTGAAGGAGTTTCCACTTACAGTTGAAGTCAGAAATTTACATACACTTAGGTTGGAGTCATTAAAACTCATTTTTCATCCACTCACTTTTTGCATGACACAAGTCATTTTTCCAACAATTGTTTACAGACAGATTATTTCACTTGTAATTCACTGGATCACAATTCCAGTGGGTCAGAAGTTTACATACACTAAGTTGACTGTGCCTTTAAACAGCTTGGAAAATTCCTGAAAATGATGGCATGGCTTTAGAAGCTTCTGTTAGGCTAATTGACATCATTTGAGTCAATTGGAGGTGTACCTGGGGATGTATTTCAAGGCCTACCTTCAAACTCAGTGCCTCTTTGCTTGACATCATGGGAAAATCTAAAGAAATCATGAACAAAAATTGTGGACCTCCACAAGTCTGGTTTATCCTTGGGAGCAATTTCCAAACGCCTGAAGGTACCATGTTCATCTGTACAAACAATAGTACGCAAGTATAAATTAACACCATGGGACCACGCAGCCGTCATACCGCTCAGGAAGGAAACGCGTTTTGTCTCCTAGAGATGAAGATACTTTAGTGCGAAAGTACAAATCAATCCCAGAACAACAGCAGAGGACCTTGTGAAGATGCTGGAGGAAACAGGTACAAAATAATCTATATCCACAGTAAAACGCGTCCTATATCGACATAACCTGAAAGGCCACTCAGCAAGGAAGAAGACACTGCTCCAAAACCGCAATAAAAAAGCCATACTACGGTTTGCAACTGCACATGGGGACAAAGATCCTACTTTTTGGAGAAATGTCCTCCTGGTCTGATGAAACAAAATAGGCCATAATGACCATCATTATGTTTGGAGGAAAAAGGGGGAATCTTGCAAGCCGAAGAACAACATCCCAACCGTGAAGCACGGGGGTGGCAGCATCATGTTGTGGGGGTGCTTTGCTGCAGGAGGGTCTGGTTCACTTCACAAAAGTGCATCATAAGGGAGGGAAATTATGTGAATATATTGAAGCAACATCTCAAGACATCAGTCAGGAAGTTAAAGCTTGGTCGCAAATGGGTCTTCCAAATAGACAATGACCCCAAGCATACTTCCAAAATTGTGGCAAAATGGCTTAAGGACAACAAAGTCGAGGTATTGGAGTGGCCATCACAAAGCCCGGACCTCAATCCTATAGAACATTTGTGGGCAGAACTGAAAAAGCGTGTGCGAGCAAGGAGGCCTGACTCAGTTACACCAGCTCTGTCAGGAGGAATGGGCCAAAATTCACCCAACTTATTGTGGGAAGCTTGTGGAAGGCTACCCGAAACGTTTGACCCAAGTTAAACAATTTAAAGGCAATGCTACCAAATACTAATTGAGTGTATGTAAACTTCTGACCCACTGGGAATGTGATGAAAGAAATAAAAGCTGAAATAAATTATTCTCTCTACTATTATTCTGACATTTCACATTGTTAAAATAAAGTGGTGATCCTAACTGACCTAAGACAGGGATTTTTATACTAGGATTAAATGTCAGGAATTGTGAAAAACTGAGTTTAAATGTATTTGGCTAAGGTGTATGTAAACTTCCTACTTGAACTGTATGTGTTATTTCATAGTTTTGATATCTTCACTCTTTTCTACAATGTATATGAATTGATTTTTTATTTAAATTTCACTATTATATCAAATTGTATTCATTACATACTTCATAAACTGCAGGTGTACCCAACAATGGAGAGAGAAATAAATAGAGAAATAATAGAGAAACAAAATAAGTAATAATAAATACATAATGAGTAATGATAACTCGACTATATACACCAGTACCAGTACCTAGTCGATGTGCAGAGGTACCAGGCAATTGATGTGGTCATGTGCCTTTCACTGAGGAGTGGCTTCCGTCTTACCACTCTACCATAAAGGCCTGATTGGTGGAGTGCTGCAGAGATGATTGTTCTTCTGAAAGGTTCTCCCATCTCCACATAGGAACTCAAGAGCTCTGTCAGATTCACCATCGGGTTCTTGATCAACTCCCTAAGGCCCATCTCTCCCGATTGCTCAGTTTGGCAAGGCGGTGGTTCCACACTTCTTCCCTTTAAGAATGATAGAGGCCACTGTGTTCTTGGGGACCTTCAATGCTGCAGACATTTTTTGGCACCCTTCTCCAGATCTGTGCCTCGACACAATCCTCTCTCAGAGCTCTACGACCTCATGGCGTGGTTTTTGCTCTGACTTGCACTGTCAACTGTGGGACCTTATATAGACAGGTGTGTGCCTTTCCAAATCATGTCCAATCAATTGAATTTACCACAGGAGATGTAGAAATATCTCAAGGATGATCAATGGAAACAGGATGCATCTGAGCTCAATTTCGAGTCTCATAGCAAAAGGGTCAGAATACTTATGTAAATAAGGTGTCAAGTTTTTTATACATTTGAAAAAAATCTAAAAACTTGTCTCGCTTTGTCATTTATGGGGTATTGTGTATAGATTGAGGAATTTTATTTATTATTTTTTATTTATTTGGGCTAGGGGGCAGTATTTTTACGTCCGGATGAAAAGCGTGCCCAAAGTAAACTCCCTGTTACTCAGGCCCAGAAGCTAGGATATGCAGAAGCTAGGATTTGCAATTGGTAGATTTGGATAGAAAACACTCTAAAGTTTCTAAAACTGTTAAAATAATGTCTGTGAGTATAACAGGACTGAAATGGCAGGCGAAACTAATTCAGCCTACCACTGTTTCCAATGGCTGTCATTTTAATTATGAGGTGAAATCCTCACAGATTGCAGTTCCTAGGGCTTCCACTAGATGTCAACAGTCTTTAGAAAGAGTTTCAGGCTGGTTTTGGGAAAAATTTGCTAGAATTTGTAGTTTTTCTAGGTGGCTCCCATTTTGGCTTTAGTGTTTTCATGCGCGTGGATGAGAGCCTGTTCTTTGTTGTTTTTCTCCGGTAAAGACAATAACGATTCTCAATCTTAAATGTTATCGTTTATTTACGTATTAGGGTACCTGAGGTTTGATTATAAATGTTGTTTGACTTGTTTGGAGAAGTTTATTAGTAACGTTTGGGATTCATTTTGTGTGCATTTTGATGGAGAGAAACCGGTGGATTATTGACTGAAGCGCGCCAGCTAAACTGAGTTTTTGGGGATATAAAGAAGGACATTATCGAACAAAAGGACCATTTGTGATGTATCTGAGACCTTTTGGAGTGCCAACAGAAGAAGATCATCAAAGGTAAGGCATTTATTATATCGCTATTTCTGACTTTCGTGGCGCACCTGCCTGGTTGAAATATGTTTTTCATGCTTTTGTATGCGGGGCGCTGTCCTCAGATAATCACATGGTGTGCTTTTACCGTAATGCCTTTTTGAAATCTGACACAGCGGCTGGATTAACAAGAAGTTAAGCTTTATTTTGATGTATAACACTTGTATTTTCATGAATGTTAAACATTTATATTTCTGTCATTTGAATTTCGCCGGATGTTGTCGAGGTGTGCCGCTAGCGGGACTCCTGGCAATAACAGGATTAATCAATTTTCATAATAAGGCTGTAACGTAACACAATGTGGAAAATATCAAGGTGGATTTCTGCTCTTTCGTCCTCTACCCTGCCTCCTGAGGGTCAATCTTAGGGGTTTTCTACCACAGGGCAGTACGCCCTGGGCTCCCTCTCACGTCAGGCCTCACGTCAGGCCTATTTCATCAACTTGAATACCCCCTCGGTTTTCAAATCACGTAGCGGGCTTGGTCTGTTGCACGATAGCAACTAAAACCTATGTAAGTCCATTTATAATTTTCCATCATTGGTTACTCTGAGAGTCCCTCATATTAACATTGGCTGCAGCATCAGGTCTTATGGTGCTAACCTTGGAAAGTAATTCCAATTTCAACTCCCCTATTACTAATAGGAATAGACCAAATGGTGCAGTTCTATGCAATCGTATAGCCATACCAACTATATCAATATCAACCATCAGACAGGGGCTGCAACCGCCTATTGAGCGTAGCTTGTTTGTGTTGGAGACTCCATGTGACTTTAAAAATCGTAAAGGACTTGGGTTATGCTTACTTCCTAAACTGGATTACATCAAAATATAGGCTATGCAGACAAATCTGGACATTCTGGTACTGAATGAAATTTGGATCTGATATTAACTTCTCGAGTACACAAAGGTTAGCCAAGGGAGGACGGTAAGACCCATATAACAGTTATGGATGCATTTTTCCCCAGACAAAAGCTTAAAGATAGTTGCAAAAAAAATGGAAAGGGAAATAGATTTCAGTAAATAGACAGAAAAATCATTTTTTATAATAATTTTTTATCAGCTCTGAACACATTATAGCCCTCATTTGAAAAAAGGTGCGGATCCTTAAGAGATCCTTAACTAGTTTGTTCTCTTCTTTTATTAAATCAGAGGTTATTATCCTGGGTGACCTAAATTATGATTATGAAATGCAGGCTTCAGACAATCTAAAAGACATGTGTAATGATCTAAACCTCACCCAGCTGTTGGTTAAGCCTACACAGCCCATCCCTAAAGATCCTTCAAAGTCAAATCTGATTGATCTTATTTTAATGAATACACCCGATACATTTATGACCATTGCCCAGTTGTTTGTGTTAGAGATGTGAAAATACAAAAATCTAAGCATGTGCTTAATACGGCAAAACTAAAAACGTTGTTGTTGTTTTCAAACTCTCATAAGAATGTTTCAGATGAAATACAAGTTCACTCATTAGATGGTTCTCCAATCGATTGTGTTCCCACATATAAAAACTTGGGCATTTTGGATTAATATGGATTTTACGTTTAAAAAACATGTACAGTGCATTCGGGAAGTATTCAGACCCCTTGACTTTTTCTACATTTTGTTACGTTACAGCCTTATTTAAAAATTTAAAATAAAATGTAAATCCTCAATATACACACAATACCCCATAATGACAAAGCAAAAACAGTTTTTTCAAAATGTATTGACAATAAAAAACGTATTTAAAAAAGTATTCACACTCTGCTATTGAATCATCCTTGAGATCTTTCTAAAACTTGATTGGAGTCCACCTGTGGTAAATTCAATTGATTGGACATGTTTTGGAAAGGCACACACCTGTCGACATAAGGTCCAACAGTTGACAGTGCATGTCAAAGCCAAGCCATGGAGTCGAAGGAATTGTCCGTAGAGCTCCGAGACATGTTGTGTCGAGGCACAGATCTGGAGAAGAGTACCAAAAAAATGTCTGCAGCATTGAAGGTCCCCAAGAACGCAATGGCCTCCATCATTCTTAAATGGAAGAAGTTTGGAACCGCCCAGCCAAACTGAGCAATCGGGGGAGAAGGGCCTTAGGGGCGGCAGGTAGCCTGGTGGGTAGAAGTGTTGGGCCAGTAACCGAAAGGTTGCTGAATCGAATCCCCGAGCTGACAAGGTAAAAATCTGCCGTTCTGCCCCTGAGCAAGGCAGTTAACCCACTGTTCCCCGGGCGCCGAAGACGTGGATGTCGATTAAGGCAGCCCTCCGCACCGTTCTGATTCAGAGGGGTTGGGTTAAATGCGGAAGACACATTTCAGTTGACTAGGTATCCCCTTTCCCCTTGATCAGGGAGGTGATCAAGAATCCGAAAATCACACTGACAGAGCTCCACGGTTGCTCTGTGGAGATGAGAGAGCCTTCCAGAGGGACAACCATCTCTGCAGCACTCCACCAATCAGGCCTTTATGGTAGAGTGGCAAGACAGAAGGCACTCCTCAGTAAAAGGCACATGACAGCCCGCACTCAGACCATGAGAAACCAGATTCTCTGTTTTTTGCCACTGAAAAACATCCACACAGCATGATGCTGCCACCACCATGCTTCACCATAGTGATGCTGCCAGGTTTCCTCCAGACGTGACGCTTGGCATTCAGGTCAAAGAGTTCAATCTTGGTTTCATCAGACCAAAGAATCTTGCATCAGATGCATCAGATGACCTGGCCTCCACAATCCCCCAACCTCAACCTAATTGAGATGGTTTGGAATGAGTTGGACCGCAGAGTGAAGGAAAAGCAGCCAACAAGTGCTCAGCATATGTGGGAACTCCTTCAAGACTGTTGGAAAAGCAGGTGTCACCAGGTATACCTCATGAAGCTGGTTGAGAGGCAATTTTTATTTTATTTAACTAGGCAAGTCAGTGAAGAACAAATTCTTATTTACAATGACGGCCTACACCGGCCAAACCCGGACGACACTGGGCCAATTGTGCGCCGCCCTATGGGACTCCCAATCACGACCGGTTGTGATACAGCCTGGAATCGAACCAGGGTGTCTGTAGTGACGCCTCAAGCACTGAGATGCTGTGCCTTAGACCCCTTTGCCCTCGGGAGCCCTGACGGGTGGCTACTTTAAAGAATCTCAAATATAAAATATATTTTGATTTAACACTTTTTTGGTTACTACATAACACATGACTAGTTTTGATGTCTTCACTATTATTCTACAGTGTAGAAAATAGTAAAAATAAAGAAAAACCCTTGAAAGAGTAGGTGTGTCCAAACTTTTGACTGGTACTGTATATTCAGGGCGCATTTGTAAAAGAGACCTAGGTCTCAATATGTCTTCCCTGTTAAATAAAATACAAATACTACCATACCCTGTTCAAAGGCACTTAAATATTTTATATTGTCCATTCACCCTCTGAATGGCACACATACACAATCCATGTCTCAATTGTCTGAAGGCTTAAAAATCCTTCTTTAAAACCTCTACTTCATCACCCTCCCGGATCCGGGATCCTCCTCATCAAAAAAGCTGACTAGCATAGCCTAGCCTAACGGGACAGGGATATCATATAATATAATTTTCATGAAATCACAAGTCCAATACAGCAAATGAAAGATAAACATCTTGTGAATCCAGCCAATATTTCCGATTTTTAAAATGTTTTACAGCGAAAACACAATATAGAATTATATTAGCTTACCACAATAGCCAAACACACAAACGCATTTATTCACCGCAAAGGTAGCTTTCGCAAAAACCAGCAAAAGATATAAAATTAATCACTAACCTTGAACAAATTCATCAGATGACAGTCTTATAACATCATGTTATACAATACAATTATGTTTTGTTCGAAAATGTGCATATTTATAGCTACAAATCCTGGTTATACATTGTGAATACGTAGCATCGATTCACCAGAATCTCCGGAGATATTTTGGACACTCACCTAATCTGACCAAAGAACTCATCATTAACTTTACATAAAAATACTTGTTGTATGGCAAATGAAAGATACACTGGTTCTTAATGCAACCGCTGTGTTAGATTTTTTTAAATAACTTTACCATAACATACAGCTTGCGTTATTGTGAGACAGCACTCACCAACACGACGGAGAATAGGAGTCAACATTTTACACAGAAATACGAAATAACATCATAAATGTTTTCTTACTTTTGCTGAGCTTCCATCAGAATGTTGTACAAGGAGTCCTTGATCCAGAATAAATCGTTGTTTGGTTTTAGAATGTCCATTTCTTCTGTCGAATTCGCGCCACAATGCTAGCCAAGGTTGCTAACATTCCCACCCTCTCTTGGCGCAAAGAACGGAAAACTCCAAAAGTCCCAATAAATGTTGAATAAACTGATAAAACTCGGTTGAAAAAACCTACTTTATGATGTTATTATCATATGTATCAAATAAAATCAGAGCCGGAGATATTCGCCGTGTATACCGAACGCTTTTCAGAAGACAATGTTGAGCTCCCCAGCGCACCTTCGAAGACAAAGAAAATACCGGACCTGTCACTCCAAAAGCTCTTATTCGACCTCAGATCAAGCTAGACACCCCATTCCACCTTCCACTGCCTGTTGACATCTAGTGGAAGGCGTATGAAGTGCATGCATATCGATAAATAAAAGCCAGTTGAATAGGCAGGCCCTGAAACAGAGCATCGTTTTCAGATTTTTCACTTCCTGTATGGAAGTTTGCTGCAAAATGAGTTCTGTTTTACTCACAGATATAATTCAAACAGTTTTAGAAACTTGAGAGTGTTTTCTATCCAATAGTAATAATAATATGCACATTGTATGATCTAGAAAAGAGTACGAGGCCGTTTCATTTGGGCACGATTTTTCCCAAAGTGAAAACAGCGCCCCCGTATTGACAAGAAGTTTTAACCTGTCTCGTCGACTTCCGCTACTCTGATTGGAGTGGATTTAACAAGTGACATCAATAAAGTATCATAGCTGGTCAGTCTATATCATGGAAATGTTTTGTACACTCAGTGTATAACTAGGAATAAACTAACAGATAATAAGCAGTAGCAGGAGCGTATGTGATGAGTCAAAAGAAAAAAAGGTCAATGCAGATAGTCCAGGTAGCTATTTGGTTAACTATTTAGCAGTCTTATGGCTTGGTTTAGAAGCTGTTCAGTGTCCTGTTGGTTCCAGACTTGGTGCATCGGTACTGATTGCCATACGTTAGCAGAGAGAACAGTCTTTTACTTTATGGCTGGAGACTTTGACAACTTTTAGGGCCTTCATCTGACACTGCCTTGTATATAGGTCCTAGATGGCAGGGAGCTCGGCCCCAGTGATGTACTGGGCCGGACACACTATCTTCTGTAGCACCTTGCGGCCGCATGCCAAGCAGTTGCCATACAAAGCGGTGATGCAGCCAGTCAACGTGCTCTCAATGGTGCAGCTGTATAACTTTTTGAGGATCTGAGGGCCCGTGACAAATTTGTTCAGGGTCCTCAGGGTGAAGAGGCATTGTCATACCCTCTTCACAACTGTGTTGGTGTGTGTGGACCATGATAGATCCTTAGTGATGTGGACACCGAGGAACATGAAGCTCTCAACCCGCTCAACTACAGCCAACCATATATGACATTCCAAGTTAACAATATATAAGGAGCGATATCTGTTTGCAACACATTTTTTTGTGGGTTTGATTCCTGCATGGGCCACTAAATGTAAGTGTAAAGGTACAATAAATCACTTAGGATAAAAGTGTCTCCCCTAAATGACCGCATCATTAAATGACAAACAAAACAATGAGTCTCATCAATTCACGAAGTACAGGACATTCTCAATACAGATTTCAGTTTTCCCATCCAACTCCCCCATAGAGGAATGTTAAAATAATGTAGTGAATTTAATCTCGCCATGGCTAGGGAGAGAGAATTTATTTACATTTATGGATGGGCTTTCCACAGTTTTTACTATCATGTTGAACTAGGGAGCTTCGGTGTGAAGGGAAGGGGGGTGGCTGAACAGTTCACAGTGGCATTGTAAACCGCGACTGTGATGTGTGCATCCATCATAGGGACCAGCATAGCGGGGGTCAGGAGGAAGTTACATTCATTATGCTGACAAGGCGATTTCCCCCCCTCCTCACACACACAGGGGGTGGGGGGAGTTCTATAAGTACATCACAGTACCATTCGGTTTGCCCTCTGCCCCTGGACCCCACCCCCCCTCACACATGCGCACGCGCACACACACACACACACACACACACACACACACACACACACACACACACACACACACACACACACACACACACACACACACACACACACACACACACACACACACACACACACACACACACAGACACACACACACACACCTCCTCAGCAGTCACCATATCATCTGGGTTAACCAGAGCAGGCTCGCCAAGACAGAGAGGAGTGCCACTGAAGAGGGGCATCAAAGAGAGGGGTGACAGGGTGAAGAGAGAGGGAAGTCAGAGATTAGGGTGACGGAGGAGACAAGAGGGGAAAAGGAGGGAAGTAGAAGAATGAAGAGGACATAATATTAACAACAGAGTAAAGTGACATACAGCCTCTAGTGGAAGTCTACACATCCCTTGCAGTTTTCACATTTTTGCTACCTTAAAATGTAATCTCAAAAGGGATTGAATTAGATTTGTTTTCACCTATCTACACAACATACTGAAAGTGAAAGAAAAATTCGAGAACATTTTCCAAATTAATACATTTAAAAAATATATATAAATTTGGTCCCATAAATTTTTGATTGAAAATGTCTTCACACCTCTGAGTAAATACTTGGTGGAGCGCCTTTGGCAGCCATTACAGCTGTGAATACTTTTGAATAAGATTCTACCAACCTTGCACAAATACAGG
The DNA here is from genome assembly GCF_016432855.1 of Salvelinus namaycush. Taxonomy (NCBI): domain Eukaryota; kingdom Metazoa; phylum Chordata; class Actinopteri; order Salmoniformes; family Salmonidae; genus Salvelinus; species Salvelinus namaycush. The sequence continues at coordinate 52,847,726 of NC_052308.1, read as the reverse complement.
TAACTGCTCAAATAAAGGAAACACTTGAGTAAATGAGGGATACAAAGTACTGTATATTGAAATGAGGTGCTTCCACACAGGTGTGGTTCCCGAGTTAATTAAGCAATTAATACCCCATCATGTTTCGAGTCATGTATAAAAACACCCAGTTGCCCATTATTTTGGCTAGCATGGTTAGAAGAAGAGATCTCAGTGACTTTGAAAGAATGGTCTCCAAGGAGCATAGCTGGTTCAAGTTTCAACTTTTGTTAGTTGTATGTACGGGATACACATGGTGTACACCGTTCAACGAAATGCTTACTCGCAGGTTCCTTCTCGACAATACAAAAACAATAAGAAATAATAAAAGATAAGAATGCAAACAGGAAGTAAATGGCCGAGTAGAACAGAATAAAGATTTTAGCGTAAGTATAATAAAAGAAGTCACAATTTATAGATCATTATTTACACGTGTTTTGGGAAAAGGGTGATTGGGGGAAAGTGTTTAAACTGCAGTATTTAGCAATCATAATAAGAGTCTGGAAGCAGCAGTTGTTATGTGTGTGTAGCATGAATGTACTGTATATATCTGCGTGGGTGTGTGCGTGAGTGTGCTAAGGTGCGGAGAGTCAGTGCAGGTGGCCAGTCCAGTTCAAGTATTCGGCAGTCTGATAGCTTGTATACTGAACAACAATATAAAAACAAAATGTAAAGTGTTGGTCCCATGTTTCATAAGCTGAAATAAAAGATACCAGTAATTCTCCATGCGCACGAAAAAAAGTATTTAATTCTGGAGCAGCACCTGAGACGCTGGTGTTTTCCACCACCATCAACAAAACACCAAATGTTGTCGCATCCAGACCAGACACTTGTAGAATCTATGCCAAGGCTCATTGAAGCTGGTTTGGTGGCTGGTGGTGGTCCCATTAAGACACTTTATGTTGGTGTTTCCTTTATTTTGGCAGTTACCTGTATATCTATTGTTTTTGTCAAAATTGCTCAAGGTCACTAAATTTGGTTGGGAGTCATTGATGAAAGCAATAGTCAGAACCATGTCTCTGATTTTCAAGCAACAATACTTAAAAAGAGTTGTACAAACTTGGTAAAATCTTATTAAAAATGATTCACAGCTGTAATGGCTGTCAAAGGAGCCTCCACCAACTATTAACTCTTGGGTGTGAAGACATACGCAATCCAGATGTTTTCTTTTATTAATTTGGAAAGTTTTCTATAATTTTTTAACTTTGAAAATGTGGAGTAGGTTGTGGAAATCTATACGAAAAAAATCCAATGTAATCCCTTTTTAGATTTAATTTCAAGGCAGCAAAATGCAAAGACTGTGCAAGGGGTGTGTAGACTTTCCCTAAGAACTGGATTTAGCCCATCATAAAAATGTCAAGGCAATAACCATTCATTATGACGCGCACGCACGCACGCACGCACGCACGCACGCACGCACACACACACACACACACACACACACACACACTTTCAGAAGCACAGACAGTGTCTGACAATGTAATATTAAAGAATTCTTCATATGCTTATGTTTTTGACGCCAAGTGCTTCTGTCCAAGAGTCTCATCAAACTCAATCGATGGAGTTATGTCAGACATTTATCAGGCGTGGTGCAGACAAGACGACTCGAGCCAAGCTTCCCAATCACAGTTAATGATTTCCATTCATTCGCTGCAGATAGAATTCATGTAGTGCCACAAATCCTGGAAGTACGGTGTCCATATTAGGAAAGCCTCAAATCCTGCCGAGACTGAGGCTGTCCTGATATGGACACAGTAGGAAAAATTACTTGCTTGACAGTATTAGTATTTTTTGTATTTTATTAGGATCCCCATTAGCTACTGCTCTTCCTGGGGTCCACCGTTGTGACATGATCCCTCATGACTTCAGTCTGCTTTCATCAACAAGGTGTACAATTCATAGGATTGCACATTCCTGGTAACTTTACCTAAATACCCAGATTTTCCAGAAATCCTAGTTGGAGGATTCCAGATGTCCTGCTAATTTTGGTGCATTCAAGACAACTCAGAACTCGCAAAGTCAGACATTTTCGACTTGTTATAGAAAGATGATGCCAAAGTTTTTCACACTCGGGAAAGTACCACAATCAACAAATAGCAAGCTCTACGCAAATAACTTAATTAAAATGTAATAATTATGAAGTTATGGGTTTCCGACTTGTCATGAATGCAACTTTAGTCCCTCCTGATTCTGGGAATCTTCCAACAGGAATATCTGGAAAATCTGTGAATTTGGGGAACGTGGACAGAATTTTGAATCCCTAACAATTCACCACATATAAAATAATCATAAGTAGGACTATTATTTGTCAATTTACATTTGAATTTTAAACCATACTAAAACAGCCTGAAACAGCCTCTAGTAAAGATGAGGTCAAGCATATTGCCTACCTTGTGAGTGGAGGGGACTGGGTTTAAAGAGGCAAGGAGGGGAAGAAAGAAATGAGCTTATCAAGGTGTCAAGCTCATTGAGGAGCTCTCTAATAGCAGCTGGTTGGTGATAGATGACAACAATGTTAAGCTTGATTGGACAAGTGACAGTGAGGTGAGTGAGGGAGAAAAGAGAAAATAGTAGCCCTGTTACACCACTGCGACAACCAAATGCTTTCGGACTATGAGAGAACACAGTCTGATGAAGAGTGAGCAGCTGGAGTAGCTGTGTGCTCTGGGGTTATCCATGTCTCCTGAAGGTCTAGAGACTGAAGGGTAGCATAGGCTGAGATTAACTCAGCGTTCTTGACTGTAGACCGGCAGTTCCAAACAATACCGAAGACCAGGAAATCCACATGGGTTGTGAGCAGTGGCGTGCATTTATGGATGCCAAGGTAAGCCTGGCTTCACATTTTGTGTGTGTGTGTGTGTGTGTGTGTGTGTATGTATATACAATTGAAGTTGGAAGTTTACGTACACTTAGGTTGGAGTCATTAAATCAAATTTTTTACCACTGCACAGATTTCTTGTAAACAAACTATAGTTTTGGCAAGTCGGTTAGGACATCTACTTTGTGCATGACACAAGTAATTTTTCCAACAATTGTTTACAGACAGATTATTTCACAAAAAATTCACTGTATCACAATTCCGGTGGGTCGGAAGTTTACATACACTAAGTTGACTGTGCCTTTAAACAGCTTGGAAAATTCCCGAAAACGATGTCATGGCGTCAGAAGCTTCTGATAGGCTAACTGACATCATTTGAGTCAATTGGAGGTGTACCTGCGGATGAACTTCAAGGCCTACCTTCAAACTCAGTGCCTCTTTGCTTGACATCATTGGAAAATCCAAAGAAATCAGCCAAGACATCAGAAAATAAATTGTAGACCTCCACAAGTCTGGTTCATCCTTGGGAGCAATTTCCAAACGCCTGAAGGTACCACGTTCATCTGTACATACAATAGTATGCAAGTATAAACACCATGGGACCACACAGCCGTTATACCGCTCAGGAAGGAGACGCGTTCTGTCTCCTAGAGATGAACGTACTTTGGTGCAAAAAGTTCAGATCAATCCCAAAACAACAGCAAAGGACCTTGTGAAGATGCTGGAGGAAACAGGTACAAAAGTATCTATATCCACAGTAAAACAAGTCCTATTTCAACATAACCTGAAAGGCCGCTCAGCAAGGAAGAAGCCACTGCTCCAAAACCGCCATAAAAAAGCCAGACTACGGTGTGCAACTGCACATGGGTACAAAGATCGTACTTTTTGGAGAAATGTCCTCTGGTCTGATTAAACAGAAATAGGACAGTTTGGCCATAATGACCATCGTCATGTTTGGAGGAAAAAGGGGAGGCTTGCAAGCCAAAGAACACCATCCCAACCGTGAAGCACGGGGTGACAGCAGCATGTTGTAGGGGTGCTTTGCTGCGGGAGGGACTGGTGCACTTCACAAAATAGATGGCATCATGAGACAGGAAAATGATGTGGATATATTGAAGCAACATCTCAACACGTCATTCAGGAAGTTAAAGCTTGATCGCAAATGAGTCTTCCAAATGGACAATGACCACAAGCATGCTTCCAAAGTTGTGGCAAAAGGGCTTAAAGACAACAAAGTCAAGGTAATGGAGTGGCCATCACAAAGCCCTGACCTCAATCCTATGGAAAATTTGTGGGCAGAACTGAAAAAGCGTGTGCGAGCAAGGAGGCATACAAACCTGACTCAGTTACACCAGCTCTGTCAGGAGGAATGGGCCAAAATTCACCCAACTTATTGTGGGAAGCTTGTGGAAGGCTACCCGAAACGTTTGACGCAAGTTACACAATTTAAAGGTAGTGCTACCAAATACTAATTGAGTGTATGTAAACTTCTGACCCACTGAGAATGTGATGAAATAAATAAAAGCTGAAATAAGTCATTCTCTCTACTATTATTCTGACTTTCATATTCTTAAAATGAAGTGGTGATCCTAACTGACCTAAGACAGGGAATTTTCACTAGGATTAAATGTCAGGAGTTGTGAAAAACTGAATTTAAATGTGTTTGGCTAAGGTGTATGTAAACTTCCGACTTCAAGTGTAAAACATCTGTCAGGTAGATGGATTATCTTGGCAAAGGACAAATGCTCACTAACAGGGATGAAATTCAAATTTGTGCACAAAATAAGCTTTTTGTACATATGGAACATTTCTGGAATCTTTTATTTACATGTTGCATTTATATTTTTACTCAGTGTACCTTTTCATGGATCATAGTTTTATTTGTGAGTATACATATTTACAGAATAAAGAAAGAAACACAGCAATCTTGTGGTGTCTCGACAACCATTGTGTAAAAGAAAATTTTGCAGACAAATTCTATGTTGTATCAAAACAGTTTTGTTAAATGTGTTGTACATCAGTTGTACATCTTGAGTGTGTATGGTACTTTATTGGTCTGTCTGCATTGTAAGATAACCATTGATTAAAGAGCAATGGAATGCCAGAGGAGAGAGGGGTAACAGGGAGGGTGAAGGGATGGGAGCGTAGATAAAGCACACACACACACACACACACACACACACACACACACACACACACACACACACACACACACACACACACACACACACACACACTAAAATGTAAAATGTAAATAAATCAGTGAAATCCTGCCTTTCACTCCCCACTACAGATAAAGCCAAGCAGTCGCAACAAAACATCTGTTGTGCTTGGCCGAATGCATCCCCTTTTCTCCCCCTCAGTGAAACGACCTTCCTTACGAACAGCTTGACACCCTACTCCCACGTCAAGCTCCTACATCCATTACAATACTCAGACGCTTCGTTCCAAATGGCATCCTATTCCTTATAAAGTGCACTTCTTTTGACCAGAGCTGTATGGGCTGTGGTAAAAAGTAGTGCAATATAAAGGGAATAGGGTGCCATTTGAGACACATACATAGAGAGGAGAGTATAGGAGTAGGCTTTGTGAAGAATCACTGACTTGAAAAGCTTATGACTGTTCGTTGACCAGTGACCCATCAATCTTCAGGAGATTTCATGCTTTTTGGCAAACAATCATCTGGCTCATTGTCAATTCTAACTCATGTAATTTAATAGTGCTTTCACAGCCAACTATTGTTTAATTTAACATTTTTCAGTGTTGTTTTAAGGGATAAACTTTAGGAACCGGTTTCCTGGACACAGATAGACAGGCAGACAGTACACACACACAGAGCAAACAACTACAGTTGAAGTCAGAAGTTTACATACACTTAGGTTGGAGTCAATAAAACTTGTTTTTCAACCACTCCACAAATTTCTTGTTAACAAATTATAATTTTGGCAGTCAGTCACGACATCTACTTTGTGCATGAGCAAGTCATTTTTCCAACAATTGTTTACAGACAGATTATTTCATTTATCATTACTTGTATCACAATTCCAGTGGGTCAAAAGTTTACATATACACAAAGTTGACTCTGCCTTTAAACAGCTTGGAAAATTCCAGAAAATGATGTCATGGCTTTAGAAGCTTCTGACTAATTTACATAATTTGAGTGAATTGGAGGTGTACCTGTCACGCCCTGACCGTAGAGAGCTTTTTATGTCTCTATTTTGGTTTGGTCAGGGTGTGATTTGGGTGGGCATTCTATGTTCCTTTTTCTATGATTTGTATTTCTTTGTGTTTGGCCGGGTGTGGTTCTCAATCAGAGGCAGCTGTCTATCGTTGTCTCTGATTGAGAACCATACTTAGGTAGCCTTTTTCCCACCTGTATTTGTGGGTAGTTGTCCATGTATAGTTGCCTGAGAAGCACTACGTTGGCGTCACGTTTTCGGTTTGATGGTTATTGTTTTGTTGGCGACATCTTAAAATAAAGAAGTATGTACGCTCACGACGCTGTGCTTTGGTCCACTGTTTCCACCTTAGACGATCGTGACAGAACTACCCACCACCAAAAGACCAAGCAGCGTGGTAAGAGGGAGCAGCGTTTTTTGGAGAGTTGGACATGGGAGGAAATCCTGGATGGCAAGGGACCCTGGGCACAGACGGGAGAATATCGCTGTCCTAAAGAGGAGCTGGAAGCAGCTAAGGCGGAGCGGCGACGCTACAAGGAGTTGGCTCAAAGAGGCGTGCACGAGAGGCAGCCCCAGAATTTATTTGGGGGGAGGTACACGGGGAGATTGGCGGAGTCAGGTCATAGACCTGAGCCAACTTCCCGTGTTTGTCGTGGGGAGAGAGTGACCGGGCAGGCACCGTGTTATGCGATAATGCGCACGGTGTCCCCAGTGCGCAATCATAGCCCGCTCCGCTACATCCCAGCTCCCGCATCTGCCGGGCTAGGGTGAGCATCCAGCCAGGAAGGATTGTGCCAGCCCTGCTCTCCAGACCTCCAGTACATCTCTATGGCCCAGGATATCCTGCGCCGGCTCTGCGCACTGTCTCCAGTGCGTCTGCACAGCCCAGTGCGTCCTGTGCCTGCGCCCCGCACGTGCAGGGCCAAAGTCACCATCCAGCCAGGACGGGTTGTGCAGGCTCTTAGCTCGAGACCTCCAGTGCGCGGCCCAGTGTATCCGGTGCCTCGGCCAAGGACAAGGCCTCCTGCATGTCTCACCAGCCTGGTGAGTCCTGTGCCTGTGCTAAGAACTAATCCTCCTGCTCCCAGAGCCAGGCCTTCTGTGTGTCTCTCCAACGAGTCCTGTATTGACATAACCTGAAAGGCCGCTCAGCAAGGAAGAAGCCACTGCTCCAAAACCGCCATAAAAAAGCCAGACTACGGTTTGCAACTGCACATGGGGACAAAGATCGTCGTTTTTGGTGAAATGTCTTCTGGTCTGATGAAACAAAAATATAACTGTTTGGCAAGAACAGTTTGGCAAGAATAATTACTATCGTTATGTTTGGAGGAAAAAGGGGGAGGCTTGCAAGCCGAAGACCACCATCCCAACCGTGAAGCACGGGGGTGGCAGCATCATGTTGTGGGGGTGTTTGCTGAAGGAGGGACTGGTGCACTTCACAAAATAGATGGCATCATGAGAAAGGAAAATGATGTGGATATATTGAAGCAACATCTCAAGACATCAGTCAGGAAGTTAAAGCTTGGTCTCAAATGGGTCTTCCAAATAGACAATGACCCCAAGCATACTTCCAAAGTTGTGGCAAAATGGCTTAAGGACAACAAAGTCAAGGTATTGGAGTGCCCATCACAAAGCCCTGACCTCAATCCTATAGAACATTTGTGGGCAGAACTGAAAAAGCGTGTGCGAGCAAGGAGGCCTAAAAAGCCTAAAAAGCCTAAAATTCACCCAACTTTTTTTGGGAAGCTTGTGGAAGGCTACCCACAACGTTTGACCCAAGTTAAACAATTTAAAGGCAATGCTATCAAATACTAATACTAAACTTCTGACCAACTGGGATTGTAAATAAATAAATAAAAGCTGAAATAAGTCATTCTCTCTACTATTATTCTGACATTTCACATTCTTAAAATGAAGTGGTGATCCTAACTGACCTAAGACAGGGAATCTTTACTAGGATAAAATGTCAGGAATTGTAAAAAAAAAAAAAAAAAAAAATGTATTTAGTATTTGGCTAAGGTGTATGTAAACTTCCGACTTCAACTGTATCTACCTAGGTTTAACATAGTTTGAGTGCATCACAAACTACCAGTACATCAAGTGTCTACACTTTCATTTACTCGTTCTCTTTGGCGGTGTCTTTCACTGTGTATTAGCTTTGGAGATTCCTGGCCGTCTCTAGAACCTTACTAATCAGGCTTCGCTTGCTCTATGTCAGTGGCATGTGGGCCAATAATAGTTAATATAATAGAGGCCAGGTAGCTCAGTGATGTGGAATTTCACATAGCTTCCTGGGCATGTCTTTTGGGATCCCAGGCCCCTATCATAAGTGTCACTAGATGGGATACAGTCCGTGTCAGGATCAGGCTTTCTGAGCTCACACTGCTCTGTGGGATTGCTTTTCCACAGCCATTAATATGTTTTATTAAGGATAATATCTCACCACTGTGGATAGCTTTATGGGTTGTTTGAAAGGTACCCAAGGGTTGAGGGTAACAAAAAACTGGATGTCCACAAACCTTGGGTACCTGCGGATACCGCAGTACAATTTTCACAGATGTCTTTGGTTTTTGGCACAATATCGTTGACTTCAGATAAGCAACATTAAAATGATTTTAGAGCAATCCATTGAGGATGATGTATAATGTTAATAGTAATAATTTGTTAATAATGATTTTAGTGGTTTATAAAATACTACAGGACATACTAGTTATGATTACCACAAACGTATAGTACCACACATGTGGGAAACCCAACATTTTGCTGATATGGCAAAATCCAGTAAGAAGGCCAGGCACAAAAATAATGCCTTATATCCCACCAGATAAACTGTGCCCACATAAACTGATAAAGGGGAAAAACAGCACTGTAGACTGTTGACACCAGTCAATGTTAGACTAACCGTCCATTCGTGTGTGTGTGTGTGTGTGTGTGTGTGTGTCTGTACACCGCTACCCTCTACGTATCCCAGCTGGCTGGGACTGCGATGGGGAGTTGTGTGATTTTTGAGTGGGGTGGAAGGAATTTGGGAGCACCACATGTCTGAGGGTTTTCATGCTCACACACACACACACACACACACACACACACACACACACACACACACACACACACACACACACACACACACACACACACACACACACACACACACACACACACACACACACACACAGCAACAGGTGCACTGCGGGTGGTTGGCAGCCCCTCGTTAGCACGGGCATCACCTTACAGCTGTGCCACTCTCTGCCCCCCTCGTACCACCAGTGAATGTGTGGTCGAGTGATGTATAGCTGGGCATATAGGAATGGACATGCCTTCGCATTCACTCAAACTGAGCTATCGAAGCAGAACAATGATACTCTTTATTCCCCAACTGACATACTTTATTTATACATTATTGCTTTCCCAATGTGTGTCTGCCCTGGAAAAGCCCAATCTCATGACCGGTTTTAATCTATGATCAAACGCCAGGTATCAACTCCCATCAGACCAAAACCTCCTACTGCAAAGAATGTGGCAAAGAAATGTAATGTATGTCCTGAATACAACGCGTTGTGTTTGGGGCATATCCAACACAACACATCACGGAGTACCACTCTTCATGCATCAAGTTATGGGTATGCTGGTCATTGGCAAGGACTAGGGAGTTTTTTTAAGGATAAAAAGAAACAGAATATAGCTAAGCACAGGTAAAATCCTAGAGGATAACCTTGTTCAGTCTGCTTTCCAACAGACATTGTGTAACGGCTTTCATATTCCTCCTCCTCGGACGAGGAGAGGCGAGAAGGATCGGACCAATACGCGGAGTGGTTAGTGCTCATGATGATTTAATAAAACGAAACTTGAACACTGAATTACAAAACAAATAAACGAAGTGCAGAAACCTATACAGTACCGTGTGGTGAAAAACACAAACACGGAAACAAACACCCACATAACACACGTGAAACCCAGTCTGCCTAAGTATGATTCTCAATCAGGGACAACGATTAACAGCTGCCTCTGATTGAGAATCATACCAGGCCGAACACAAAAATCCCAACATAGAAAATCAACCATAGACAAACCCACCCAACTCACGCCCTGACCAACTAAAATAAATACAAGACAAAGGAAAACAGGTCAGGAACGTGACAGAACCCCCCCCTTAAGGTGCGAACTCCGGGCGCACCACCATAAACTCTAGGGGAGGGTCGTCTGTCCACTCTGGGCGTCTGTCCACGGTGGCGGCTCTGGCGCTGGTTGTGGTCCCCACCCCACCATAGTCAATCCCCGCTTCCGTGACCTCCTCCCAATGGCCACCCTCCATATACGCAGCACCGGACTAAGGAGCAGCTCCGGACTGAGGGTCAGCTCCGGACTGAGGGGCAGCACCGGACTGAGGGGCAGCTCCGGACTGAGGGGCAGCTCCGGACTGAGGGGCAGATCCTGGCTGGCTGGCTCTGGCGGATCCTGGCTGGCTGGCTCTGGCGGATCCTGGCTGGCTGCTCCTGTCTGGCGGAAGGCTCTGGCTGCTCCTGTCTGGCGGAAGGCTCTGGCTGCTCCTGTCTGGCGGAAGGCTCTGACGGCTCGGGACAGACAGACGGCTCTGACGGCTCGGGACAGACGGGCAGCTCTGACGGCTCGGGACAGACGGGCAGCTCTGACGGCTCGGGACAGACGGGCAGCTCTGACGGCTCGGGACAGACGGGCAGCTCTGACGGCTCGGGACAGACGGGCAGCTCTGACGGCTCGGAACAGACGGACAGCTCTGACGGCTCGGGACAGACGGACAGCTCTGACGGCTCGGGACAGACGGACAGCTCTGACGGCTCGGGACAGACGGACAGCTCTGACGGTGCTGTGCAGGCAGGCAGCTCAGACAGTGCTGGGCAGATGAGAGACTCTGGCTGCGCTGGAGAAGAGGAATGCTCTGACAGCGCTGGACAGGTGGGAGCAACTGGGGAGAGAACCCAGAGAGACAGCCTGGTGCGGGGGGCTGCCACCGGAGGACTGGTACATGGAGGTGGCACCGGGTATACCGGACCGTGCAGGAGGACATGCGCTCTTGAGCACCGAGCCTGCCCAACCTTACCAGGTTGAATGATCCCCGTAGCCCTGCCAGTGCGGCGAGGTGGAATAGCCCGCACTGAGCTATGCTGGCGAACCGGGGACACCATTTGTAAGGCTGGTGCCATGTACGCCGGCCCGAGGAGACGCACTGGAGGCCAGATGCGTTGGGCCGGCTTCATGACACCCGGCTCGATGCCCAACCTAGCCCTACCAGTGCGGCGAGGTGGAATAGCCCGCACTGGACTAAGCACGCGTACTGGGGACACCGTGCGCTTTACCGCATAACACGGTGTCTGACCAGTACGACGCCCTCTCACTCCACGGTAAGCACGGGGAGTTGGCTCAGGTATCCTACCCGGCTTTGCCACACCCCGCGTGTGCCCCCCCCCCCAAGAAATTTTTGGGTCTGACTCTCGGGCTCCCAACCGCGTCGCCGCGCTGCCTCCTCATACCAGCGCCTCTCTGCCTTCGCTGCCTCCAACTCCGCCTTGGGACGGCGATATTCCCCTGGCTGAACCCAGGGTCCTTTGCCGTCCAGGATCTCTTCCCAGGTCCACGAGTCCTGTGTCTTCTGTTGCTGCTGTCGCTGCCCTTTTCCACTCCGCTTGGTCCTTTGTTGGTGGGTGTTTCTGTAACGGCTTTCATATTCCTCCTCCTCGGACGAGGAGAGGCGAGAAGGATCGGACCAATACGCGGAGTGGTTAGTGCTCATGATGATTTAATAAAACGAAACTTGAACACTGAATTACAAAACAAATAAACGAAGTGCAGAAACCTATACAGTACCGTGTGGTGAAAAACACAAACACGGAAACAAACACCCACAAAACACACGTGAAACCCAGTCTGCCTAAGTATGATTCTCAATCAGGGACAACGATTGACAGCTGCCTCTGATTGAGAATCATACCAGGCCGAACACAAAAATCCCAACATAGAAAATCAACCATAGACAAACCCACCCAACTCACGCCCTGACCAACTAAAATAAATACAAGACAAAGGAAAACAGGTCAGGAACGTGACACATTGGGAGACAAATTCACCTTTCAGCGGGACAATAACCAAAAACATAAGGCCAAATATACGCTGGAGTAGCTTACCAAGATGGCATTGAATGTTCCTGAGTGGCCTAGTTACAGTTTTGACATATCCCTTTCCTGCAGTCTAATGACTAAATCGCTCTCTAGTGGCCTCATGGGTGGAATGTTATTCATATTTTTCATAATTACATAATTAATAAACATTATTTACAAAAACAAAAACGAAATCTGCTGTTTCTATGTCAAACAGTTTTGTTGTAATTCAGTGATCTATACAAAGAGTAATATTGGGATGCAAACTCAAAATTGAATACATTTCAACTCTACAGTATATCTGCTTTTGTTTCAAAGTAGATTTGTTTAAGACTAAGAAATATAATGTGTGACCCTGATTTAGCCCACTGCAGTAAAAGGTTCAATCGACATGAAAATCTATGGCAAGACTTACAAATGACTGTCTAGCATTATGGTTATTGTGCGTAGGCCAGTGGAACAAAAGCTCTATTTAATCCCTTTTAAATTTAGGCTGTAACACAAGAAAATGTGGAAAAAGTCAAAGGGTGTGAATACTTTCTGAAGGCACTATAGGTATGTATCTGATGAGGGAGAAGTAAATTATATTTGCACTGCCAACACGAGACCAACATCCATCATAAAGTCAAGACACTGAAAAGATACTGCATTAACCTGACTAGATCTGAAGTACTTTTGTTAAACAGTGTGACGTCCGTCGTTAAATGAAGACCAAGGTGCAGCGTGGTAGGCGTACATTTTCTTTATTAAAATGTTCCACCAAAAAAAACAATAAACAACTCAACGAACGAAAAGCTTAGGAGTGCAACCCATGCAACAAACAAAGACAAGATCCCACAACTGAAGGTGGGAAAAAGGGCTGCCTAATATGATCCCCAATCAGAGACAACGATAGACAGCTGCCTTTGATTGGGAACCATACTCGGCCAACAAAGAAATATAAACATAGATTTCCCACCCTAGTCACACCCTGACCTACCAAATAGAGAATTTAAAGGATCTCTAAAGTCAGGGCGTGACAAACAGTCAACGAGAGCCTGGAATGGCCGATGAACGTGAGTACTACATTTACCGTTTATAAGACCATATTACAATTATACAGACTACTATATATATGACATTCATTTGCAAAACCTAAGTATACAGCATTTGGACTGAGGTCAAGGATGGGGTGGGGCAGCTATGGTTTGCTTGGGATTCGGGGTGGGAGTGGTTGAGTAGATGTAAAAAAATCTAAATCAAATTTTATTGGTCACATGCACATGGTTAGCAGATGTTAATGCGAGTGTAGCGAAATGCTTGTGCTTCTAGTTCCAACAGTGCAGTAATATTTAACAATTCTGAACAACTACCGAATACACACAAATCTAACAAGTAATCTAACAATTCCCCAACAACTACCTAATACACACACATCTAAAGGGGTGAATGAGAATATGTACATATAAATATATGGATGAGCGATGGCCGAGCAGGCATAGGAAAAATACAGTATATAAACTCAGCAAAAATAGAAACGTCCCTTTTTCATGACCCTGTCTTTCAAAGATAATTCGTAAAAATCCAAACAACTTCACAGATCTTCACTGTAAATGGTGTAAACACTGTTTCCCATGCTTGTTCAATGAACCATAAACACCAGAGAGAATACAGTAGACGGCACACGTCAAACGTGAGATTTATGACCCTACTTTTATGGTCCGGTGTGTATGCCCATATATGGGCATCCTGCAGGACATCCTGTCAGGAAGTTCTCATGCTCTCTAGGGAGTGCCCATATATGTACATCCTGTCAGGAAGTTCTCACACGTTAGAGTGAGTGTTTATTTAACCAGATAGTGCATCTGTTTCTTTGAAGCTGTCATGATGATTGATGTGTAGGGACCTCGTTGAACTGGGGGATGTGTTTGAACATTTCAAAGAGTATGGCCCCCCCTGTTGTAGTGACCTTAGGGCTGTTGTCTATGAAACAGGAATGTCCGGGGTTATTGGGGGCAGCCGCATTATAAATAAGAGCTGAACACTACAAGCGACATCGATAAACCCCAGAACACTAAACAAGAAATTAAAATAAACCCAAAACATTAAATAACAAATAAAACATGTCACCTAGGCCAATTGTAGGTGTACTTTGTGCCTTTTGTCAAGAACACCATGACAAAACCATCGAAGACATTCTGTGTGATGCCGCTGATTGTTTTAAAGGTTTTGTAAGTAAGTTGTAACAGGCCTCATTCAGCAGTCTACAGATTAACCTAGAGATACCAAAACATCAATGTTTAGAGAAGCTTGGAGATTATTCCACATGTAAGGGCCAAAGAGTTGATTTACCTAACTCTGTACAGACCAAAGGAATTTCCAGAGTTAGCAATCCCTGACCCGGTGTATGATAACTCTGACTCGTACGTCTAATGGTTATCGTAGATGTTAGCTACAGAGGGAGTTTACAGTATGTTAAAGAGCTTTATAAAGGCAAAGAGAGCAACAAATTGACCCACGTGACCTCAAAGAGGGACCCCCTACTTTATAATAGAGGATGCAGGGATGTGTACTGAACCTGTACCCATTATAAAACAAAATGATCTATGGTCAAATGCATCTAAAGGTTTTAATGAAGTGGCAGCTGCATTCATATAGATTATTTCAACATAGTCTAGAACCAGTAAGAACATAGTTTGAATGATCTGCTTTGTATTATTAAGCAAGAGGCCTGGCCTATTTCTATAGAAGAAGCCCCTTTTTATATTCGGCATCTTAATTAACTAACACATCAATATGTTTTTTAAAAGTCATCTTAACGTCTATACTAATACAACTTCAATCATTAGAATAATTTTGTACACTCTAGAAAACAACATATACCTAGGTTTACACGTATTCAATAATAATTTAAGGTCAATAAAGATTTTATGCAAAATAACAAATTAATAGCATAATGTAGTTCAGATATAGTGTCACGCCCTGACCTTAGAGAGCCTTTTTATGTCTCTATTTGGTTTGGTCAGGGTGTGATTTGGGGTGGGCATTCTATGTTTTTATTTTCTATGATTTTGTATTTCTATGTTTTTGCCGGGTATGGTTCTCAATCAGGGACATCTGTCTATTATTGTCTCTGATTGGGAACCATACTTAGGTAGCCCTTTTCCCTCCTTTCAGTGTGGGAAGTTAACATTGTTTGTGGCACATAGCCCTTAAGCTTCACGGTTGTTTTTGTATAGTTTATTGTTTTTGTCGGCGTCATCCTAATAAAAAAAGGAATATGTACGCTCACAACGCTGCGCTTTGGTCTACTTCATTTGACGGGCGTGACATATAGCATGATCAGCAGGGCGGACGATAGAGTACACAACTGTATCATTGGCATGCAGGTGCAGGTCAAACTGTATTATTATGATATTTATATATTTCTGACAAAACAATATTATTAATGTATACAATATAGTTGTTTATTAGACATTCTAACATATAACATAATATTGAGATACAAAAAAATGTATATGCAACACTTGAACAACTGTGATCCCCTTGCTTTTTGCTTTATAGGTATGCTCTGCTAGTCCTAAATCCAGACATAATCCATACATATGTGATTGTATTAAAGGGTCTACGTTGTGGGGGAACAAACATATGTATTCCTGGAAGGGTGAGCTTTCAGGAATGGGGTCAAAATAAATATGCTAGAAGCGATAGAAACAAGGATGTATTTCCCAGAAACTAATAGTGTATATCATTGGTAACTCACATTATCATGGTTCAATGATAGGTGTTCCATTCTGTGGACTGAGAATAAAAATACTTTGCACAACACATACATTTTGTCACGATCGTCATAATAAGCGGACCAAGGCGCAGCGGGATATGAGTACATCTTCTTTTTATTAGACGAAGACGGAACACGAAACACTCTTACAAAACTAACAAAACAATAAACGACCGTGAAGCTATAAACGAAAGTGCACACACAAGCTACTAACGTTCAACATAGACAATTACCCACAAACACCTAAAGCCTATGGCTGCCTTAAATATGGCTCCCAATCAGAGACAACAATAAACAGCTGTCTCTGATTGAGAACCAAATCAGGCAACCATAGACTTTCCTAAACACCTACACTGAACACAACCCCATACATACTACAAAACCCCCTAAACAATACACACACCCTAAACTAGACAAAACACACAAACTTCCCCCATGTCACACCCTGACCTAACTAAACTAATCAAGAAAATATATATAACAAAGGCCAGGGTGTGACAGTACCCCCCCCAAAGGTGCGGACTCCGGCCGCAAAACCTGACACAGAAGGGGAGGGTCCGGGTGGGCCTTCCTATGGTGGCGGCTCGGGTGCGGGACGTGGACCCCCCTCCACCATAGTCACTACCCGCTTTGGTGGCGCCTCTGGAACGGCGAGTCCCGGACTGAATACCATCCCATAGGGCGCCACTGGACGGAGGGGCAGCTCCGGACTGAGGGGCAGCTCCGGACTGAGGGGCAGCTCCGGACTGAGGGGCAGCTCCGGACTGAGGGGCAGCTCATGACTGGCCAGGCCAGGGTGTGACACATTTAGATTCATTTGGAGTTGTAAAACTACATGTAATTTACCAAAGTTAGTGTAATTGTCTGTAGTTCTTGAAATTAGGGAAAATAAAAGGATATCTAGAGAAGATATTGTAATTTATACATGAAAAACTCTATATATTTATTTATATACTGTACGTATCCCTATTGCCCATGAGTTTCTAGTGGATAGACCATATGTTTCAAGAGAAAATAGGCAAAATAATGAAAAAGAATCGAATCCACAATTACATAATATGCAATGAACTATTTTTTCATTTGTAAATCATTATTATAACCCAAATGAAACCTTTGGTTTATATAGCCCTGGGGTGAATGAAAAAAGTTGTATATGTATTAGGGTGTTAAAATTTACATTTTAGTCATTTAGCAGACGCTCTTATCCAGAGCGACTTACAAATTGGAAAGTTCATACATATTCATCCTGGTCCCCCCGTGGGAATTGAACCCTGGTCCCCCCATGGGAATTGAACCCACAACCCTGGCGTTGCAAGCGCCATGCTCTACCAACTGAGCCACACGGGATCTTAGATTCCGTGTCTTAGATTACATGTAAAAAACAACTCATTGCTGAACTAAATCAAAATATGTATTTGTTTTATAACCTCTGAAGAACGTGTCTACAACTCACAAGTATTATTACAAATGTGTAAGAAATTGAAATACATAATATATGTAACCCATCTCAATTTTCACAAGAGACATATTCTGAACGTTTAAACAAAGTTGTAAACTCTTTACACATACTTTTGCTACTTTCACGTAACAAAATACAATGTCAGTGTCAGTGTATGCATCTTTCGATGCTGTGGGGAATGTGTTATATCTTGTACATGTTCCCCCCCTATAGATATTCCTTAACATCCTAGATACTAGTACATTAGTAGTACAGAATAAAAAATAGAAAAGGAATACTAAAATAGCCAATGTATCGGGATGTCATATACATCATAACCCGAGGGGATCACAGTTGTTCAAGTGTTGCATATACATTTTTTAGTATCTCGATATTGTGTTATATGTTAGAATGTCTAATAAACAATGTATACATTAATAATATTGTTTTGTCAGAAATATATAAATATAATAATAATAAAGTTTGACCTGCACCTGCGTGCCAACGAAACAGTTGTGTACTCTATCGTCCGCCTGTCACGCCCTGACCTTAGATATCTCTGTTTTTCTATATATTTTGGTTAGGTCAGGGTGTGACTAGGGTGGGTACGCTAGTTTGTATGTCTAGGGTTTTTGAATGTCTAGGGGTGTTGTATGTCTAGGGGTTTTGTATGTCTATGTTGGCCTGATATGATAAAATCATGTGGAACTCTATGCACGCTGCGCCTTGGTCTCATCTTTACGACGATCGTGACACCGCCCTGCTGATCATGCTCTATCTGAACTACATTATGCTTTCATTATTTTGCATAAAATCTTTATTGACCTTAAATTATTATTGAATATGTGTAAAACTAAGTATATGTTGTTTTCTAGAGTGTACAAAAATTATTCTAATGATTGAAGTTGTATTAGTATAGACGTTAAGCTGACTTTTAAAAAACATATTGATGTGTTAGTTAATTAAGATGCCGAATATAAAAAGGGGCTTCTTCTATAGAAATAGGCCAGGCCTCTTGCTTAATAGAACAAAGCAGATCATTCAAACTATGTTCTTACTGGTTCTAGACTATGTTGAAATAATCTATATGAATGCAGCTGCCACTTCATTAAAACCTTTAGATGCATTTGACCATAGATCATTTTGTTTTATAATGGGTACAGGTTCAGTACACATCCCTGCATCCTCTATTATAAAGTAGGGGGCCCCTCTTTGAGGTCACGTAGGTCAATTTGTTGCTCTCTTTGCCTTTATAAAACTATTTTACATACTGTAAACTCCCTCTGTAGCTAACATCTACAATAACCATTAGACGTACGAGTCAGAGTTATAATACACCGTGTCAGGGATTGCTAACTCTGGAAATTCCTTTGGTCTGTACAGAGTTAGGTAAATCAGCTCTTTGGCCCTTACATGTGGAATAATCTCCAAGATTCTCTAAACATTGATGTTTTGGTGTCTCTAGGTTAATCTGTAGACTGCTGAATGAGGCCTGTTACAACTTACTTACAAAACCTTTAAAACTTGTTAGGGATAGGGGGCAGTATTCGGAAGTTTGGAAGACTGAGGTGCCCAAAGTAAACTACCTGCTACTCAGGCTCAGAAGCTAGGATATGCATATGCATGGTAGTATTGGATAGAAAACACTCTAAAGTTTATAAAACTGTTAAGATTATGTCTGTGAGTGTAACAGAACTGATTTGGCAGGCGAAAACACGAGGACACATTTTTTCACATATGTTTTATTTGGGTCTTTTCATTTAGCCTGTTGCTTGGCTCCAGCCATTGGAAGCTCAGTGCATGTACAAACAAAAATAACAATTCAACCATTGATGGATGGTGACGAAAATAATGACATTGCAAGTAGTCATGTTAAGGTTTTCAATGTTTTATTGACGGAGTTTTATGGATTTGCATATGACTGTGCATTATATGATGCCGTAATAGGGAAGAGGATCTGATCATTCCTATTGGTATTCTTGATCAATTCTTGATCCAAAAAGACACACACACCTGTTATGGGGTTAATTGAGAGATGTACATTTACATAAATTCAGTAAATTGAGAGATGAATAAAAAAAAGTGTTATCACATCAACATCAAAATCGTTCTGAATGTACCTGTTTTCAGTATAGATTGACATGTATACAGATTATATTACAACTTTTTGTGTTTTGTCTTAATGATTGTTCTTTAGTAAATAGGAAACTCAGCAGTGTGTTAGTCCGAGAAACATGAATTAGATAGATGTTTTATGTTTGTGAAACCTTGAAATGTACACAATGAGAAGTGATTTTGTAACAACAGTTTTGAATGGGTAATTGTATCAAATATATATCATTGTATGTTTGAATTAGAGCTTCTTTAAAAAATGTCATCACCACCTGGTAAACACATTCTTGTAAGTTGGAACTACTCTACGTGATTATATGGGGCTGCTGTACAGATTTGAGCACTTGACAAGACGTTGACATTTCTGGGTGTGTCTCACCTGTAACATAATAATAATAAAGATTATGATGATAATAATAATGTTATATTATTTTTTATAATAATAACAAATCTGTCAATCAACCAAATGTATTTCTTAAAACCCCTTTTTGCATCAGTAGTTGTCACAAAGTGTTTTACAGATACCCCGTCTAAAAATATAAGACCTATCAATGCATATGCCGCATCACAGCATCTAGGAAACACTCCCTAGAAGTCATAAACCTAGGAACAAAAGTATAGAGGAACCATGCTCTGAGGGCTGTGCTGAGTGGACATTTAAGAGTACATGTGCCCCTTATTGTTATTCAAGATGTTCCAACGTTCGTAGATGACCCTCAGGGTCATATAATAAACAGGGTGGCTGTAGAGGGGGCAAGAGTGCAACACTCAGGAGTCAATGTCATGTCTTTTGTCTTTTTCATAGCCTGAGAGAGAGAGAGAGAGAGAGAGAATATTTTACCTAAAGTTATCACAGATGCACACTATGTGTCACGATCGTCATAATGATTGGACCAAGATGCAGCGTGGTATGTTTCCATCCCTTTTATTAGGAAGAGAAAACTCAAAGAACAAAAACAATAAAGCGAACAAATGAAACATGAAGCTAATATAATGCTCACGGGCAACTATACATAGTCAAGATCCCACAAATCACAATGGGGAAATGGCTACCTAAATATGATCCCCCAATCAGAGACAACAATAAACAGCTGCCTCTGATTGGGAACCATATCAGGCCAACATAGATATATAATTCCCCTAGATAATCCACCCTTAATCACACCACGACCTAACCAACGTAGAGAATAAACAGCTCTCTATGGTCAGGGCGTGACACTATGTAACACATTATATTAATAATTGCCTAAAATTGTATGTCATTGTCTTTCAGACCTGTTGCAATACAGCATGTTGAAATGTTGTTAAATATTTGTTACTTTGGTATACATTGAGTGAAATGGTATACATTGAGAGAGAAAGAGAGTAATATTACACAATTAAATAATAGATCATCACACACATACACACAGACATGTCTTCATAGTTGTTCATAGTTTATTATCATAGTTTGATCATAGTTTGTCATAGTAGTTGGCCATGGTTTCTAATCATACTTTCTAATCATACTTTCTAGTCTGAGAGGTTTGATATAATAAGAGGGTCAAATAGACCCTAAGAGGGCAGAAGCTATTGTTTACAAACAGTATGAATAAAAACAATGGTTCAATGGATAAATAGCCTTCAGTTTAAAAAAAAACATACATGTCAATGAAAACAATTAAGACATATCATTCTTAAATAATATATATCTATATACAAACATCACATTGAATATTCAACTCACCTCCAAAAAGGTCCATGAGGAAGGAAGGATTCTCAGAATGATCTTTTAGCTGTTCTGTCTTCATGCTGTTCTGGGCTGATGGCTGGTGTTTGGAGTTATGGTAAAGCCGTTCGTACAGAACGGTAGAATATCGTCTGTTTCATTACCCTGGAAGTCGTTTATATGTAGAGTCCATAATGCATCATTCATCCTTGTTGGGGTTCTGTCCGCTGTAAACACAATTTTAGCTTTTTAAAATAGGGTACACACTTTTTGTTTTAATGCTTATTATATATTATTATGCATTTTATTTTGGGACTTAGATCGAAAATAGCTTTTGGCCTTAGGTCTGCGTAAAGAAGAACCGGTCGCTGTTTACACCTCTGATTTCTCATCTAATGTCGGATGATCCAAATCAATTATTCCCGGTAGCAGACATTTTTTAAATAATATTAAAATATATTTATACGAAATATATACATTTTAACTTGAAAAAATACACACAATTGACATAAAAACATACCTGAAAATTCGATATCCACCCCTTTTAGAATATCTGTAAAAACCATATATAACAATGGTTTAATATTAGAGAGAGTTCCAAACAGTGCAGTAATTTCATACATTTCCCACAGACTACCTAACGCACACAAAATCTTCTATATTAATTCCAAATCCTCACCTTCAAAATTCTCCATGTGTATAGGCGTGCTGAAAGACTGGAAAATACTTTTCAGATGAGCAGCTGTGTCCTAACACAGCCAATATATGGAATGAATTTACAGACCTGGACGATAACTCCTGTTTTTTGTGTGTTTTTTGTGTGCAAATGACCCGATAGTGTTGATATTGTTTAGAAAAAAACATTGTTTTTATACCTTAGGGGCGTCTAGACCTATTCTATGCTGGTTGGTGGGATTGACTGTTGCTCCCTGCAGCCCAGAAAATAACACCTGCTGTTTTTGGAGACGCCCTGTGTGCAAATGACCCCTAATTTTGAATTGTTTCAAGCACAATTGTCGAGACACACATACCCCCTGTCACGACTTCCGCCGAAGTCGGCCCTTCTCCTTGTTCGGGTGGTGTTTGGCGGTCGACGTCACCGGCTTTCTAGTCACCATCGATCCATTTTTCAGTTTCGTTTTGTTTTGTCTGTATTATACACACCTGGTTTCAATTCCCCCATCATGTTCCCTATTTAACCCTCTGGCTTTCATTTCTGTTTTGTCCGTGATTGTTTGTGCGTTAGTGGTTGTGATGATTACGTGTGTGTTTGTGATTATTTCCATTTGTGGAACTTTTGCCTATATTTTGAGTAAAACACTGTGGTTTCGCTCAACACCTGTGTCCTGCGCTTGACTCCGATTCTTCTCCGCACACAATCCTGACACCCCCCCCCCCCCCCCCCCACACACACCTCTTTCCTTGAAGCCTTTCTCTGAGACAGACAGATATCTAGACAGAGAGAGAGAGAGAGAGCCTGATATTTCAACCTCTTTCAAGGTAAATGAGATGCTCTGGAAAAACGTCTGTTTTGAGAGGCTTATGTGCAAATGACCCCTAATTTTGAATTGTTTCAAGCACAATTGTCGAGACACACACACACATAGACACCCCCCCCCCTGAAAACCCCATTGTTTTGAAACACACACACGCCCGCACACCCACGCACACGTACACACGTCTTTCCTGAAAACACACTTAGAGAGAGAGCCTGAGATTCCATTCGTTAAAGGTGAGATACATTTTTAAAACCCTTTATTTAATTCTAAATATTTAGTACAGACCTTTTAAACATGTTATAATTAGTTAAAACAATTTTACAGCGCAATATTTACCCATGCCAGAATGTTTTTATACACATACAAAAAAATTGTTATACAACCGATAAATATATATATATATATTATTACAACACAGTACTAAACTTTAATACCCTTTAACCTGATGAGGACAGAGGGCGCTGTTGTCACTTTGGGGAAAAAACGTGCCCAATTTAAACGGCTCAATTCTTGCTCGTACAATATGCATATTATTATTACTATTGGATAGAAAACACTCTCTAGTTTCTAAAACCGTTTGAATTTTGTCTGTGAGTAAAACAGAACTCATTTGGCAGCACACTTTCTGACCAGGAAGTGGAAAGTCTGAAATCGAGGCTCTCTTCTAAGTCCTGCCTATAAATGGGCATGATAGCTATGTGTGTCTCCAGAGGCCAGAGTCTGCTGTCTGCCCAGCGCCACCTGCGCTGCCTGTCTGCCCAGCGTCACCTGCGCTGTCCGTCTGCCCAGCGTCGCCTGCGCTGTCCGTCTGCCCAGCGTCGCCTGCGCTGTCCGTCTGCCCAGCGTCGTCTGAGCTGTCCGTCTGCCCAGCGCCGCCTGCACTGCCTGTCTGCCCAGCGCCGTCTGAGCTGCCCGTCTGCCCAGCGCCATCTGAGCTGCCCGTCTGTCCTGAGCCTTCAAAGCCGCCCGTCTGTCCTGAGCCTTCAAAGCCGCCCGTCTGTCCTGAGCCTTCAGAGCCGTCCTTCAGTCAGGAGCCGCCAGAGCTGCCTGTCACGCGGGCGATGCCGGAATTGCTCCTTAGTCCGGAGTTGCCCCTCAGTCCGGAGCTGCCCCTCAGTCCGGAGCTGCCCCTCAGTCCGGAGCTGCCCCTCAGTCCGGAGCTGCCCCTCTGTCCAAAGGCGCCCATCAGTACATTGGGGTTATTTTGGTGGGTCGTCATTAGGAGGAGGCCACGGAAGCGGGGATTAACTATGGTGGGGTGGGGGCCACGTCCAGCGCCAGAGCCGCCACCGTGGACAGATGCCCACCCAGACCCTCCCCTATAGGTTCAGGTTTTGCGGCCGGAGTCCGCACCTTGGGGGGGGGGGGGGGGGGGTACTGGTACTGTGACCTTATTTCCTTTGTTTAGTCTTTGTTTAGTTGGTCAGGACGTGAGCTGGGTGGGCATTCTATGTTTTGTGTTTCTATGTTGGGTTTATTGTTTGGCCTAATATGGTTCTCAATCAGAAGCAGGTGTTTGTCATTGTCTCTGATTGGGAACCATATTAAGGTAGGCTGTTTTTCACTGTTTGTTTGTGGGTGATTGTTCCTGTTTGTGCGTTCATGTGGTTTATGTGCTCAGGTTCAGGACTGTAGCGTCGTTGTTTTCGTCTGTTTATTGTTTTTTGTTCGTATTGAAAGTAGTATTCCAATAAATATGGATACATACCACGCTGCGCTTTGGTCCTCCTCTCCTTCTACCGACGAAAGCCGTTACACACCGCATAGGTAGCTTTCACAAAACCCACAAATAGAGATATAATTAATCACTAACCTTGAACAACTTCATCAGATGACAGTCTTATAACATCATGTTATACAATACATTTATGTTTTGTTCGAAAATGTGCATATTTAGAGCTGCAAATCGTGGTTATACATTGTGAATACGTAGCAAAAATTCACCAAAATCTCCGGAGATATTTTGGACAGTCACCTAATCTAATCAAAGAACTCAACTTTACTAAAAAATACATGTTGTATAGCAAATGAAAAAAACACTGGTTCTTAATGCAACCGCTGTGTTAGATTTTTAAAAATAACTTTACTACAACATACAAAATGCATTATTGTGAGACAGCGCTCACCTATTCTCCGCCGAGTTGGAGTCAACATATTACACAGAAATACGAAATAACATCATAAATTGTGTCTTACTTTTGCTGAGCTTCCATCAGAATGTTGTGCAAGGAGTCCTATTTCCAGAATAAATCGTTGTTTGGTTTTAGAATGTCCATTTCTTCTGTCGAATTAGCAACCTTGGCTAGCATTGTGGCGTGAACATGCCCATCATCTCTTGGCGCAAAGAACGGAAAATTCCAAAAGTCTCAATAAACGTTGAATTAACTGATCAAACTCGGTTGAAAAATCCTACTTTATGATGTTTTTCTCATATGTATCAAATAAAATCAGAGCCGGAGCAATTCGCCGTGTATACCGAACGCTTTTCAGAAGACAATGTCGAGGTCCCCCGCGCGCTGTCGAAAATAAACAAAATACCGGACCTGTCACTCCAAAAGCTCTTATTGGGCCTCAGATCAAGCTAGACACCCCATTCAACCTTCTACTGCCTGTTGACATCTAGTGGAAGGCGTATGAAGTGCATACATATCGATAAATAAAAGCCAGTTGAATAGGCAGGCCCTGAAACAGAGCCTCGTTTTCAGATTTTTCACTTCCTGTATGGAAGTTTGCTGCCAAATGAGTTCTGTTTTACTCACAGATATAATTCAAACAGTTTTAGAAACTTCTGAGTGTTTTCTATCCAATAGTAGTAATAATATGCATATTGTATGATCTAGAACAGAGTACGAGGCCGTTTAATTTGGGCACGATTTTTTCCAAAGTGAAACCAGCGCCCCCCTATTCACAAGAAGTTACATATAATTAAAGATACACTGGTTCTTAATGCAACCGCTGTGTTAGATTTAAAAAATAACTTTAGTAAAAAGCACAGTATGCAATAATCTGAGACAGCGCTCAGCCATTCTCCGCCATGTTGGAGTCAACAGAAATTACATCATAAATATTCCCTTACCTTTGATGATCTTTCATCAGAATGCAGTGCCAGGAATTCTAGTTCCACAATAAATAGTTTTTTTGTTTTATAATGTCCATTACTTCTGACGAATTAGCAACTTTGGCTAGCATGTGTAGTTCACGTGTCCATAGAACTTTACGCTAATGAACGAAAACTTCAAAAAGTGATATTACAAATCGAATAAACTGGTCAAACTCAGTTGAGAATCAATCTTCAGGATGTTTTTCTCATATATATCCAATAACGTCCCAGACGGAGCATTTCTTCATGTCTATCTAACGCATTACAGACAAGAACATGACATTCCCAATGTGCGTGGCCGAGAACTGGCAATATGCCTGACCTGTCACTCCAAAGGCTCTCATTCGGTCCCACATCAGGCTAGACGCTTCATTCCACGTTCTACTCCCTGTTGACATCTAGTGGAAGGCGTATGAAGTGCATACAGATCCATAAATATAAGGCAATTGAATAGGCGATGCCTTTCACAGCGACCCATTTCAGAATGTTCACTTCCTGTTTGGAAGTTTGCCTGCCATATGAGTTCTGTTTTACTCACAGATATAATTCAAACAGTTTTAGAAACTTCAGAGTGTTTTCTATCCAATAGTAATAATAATATGCATATCCTATGATCTAAGACAGAGTACGAGGCCGTTTAATTTGGGCACCAATTCATCCAAAAGTGAAAATGTCGCCCCCTAGTTCTAAGAATTAAGGATAGAAGCGCCCAGCGGCGTAATTGTTCACGATGTTGGAAAAGATTGTCCAGCTGTTTCATCGTGGCCAGGAATATATGATAATCACTCCACTTAAAGCTAAAGACAGGCACAAAATAGTTCACATCCTTGCAGGCTTTGGAAAATACATATGAACTAACCGATTTTGTAGCATTGGAACTACTGAATTGGGCACATGCTAAAATTGTCACTTTGGAGTCTGGACTACAAGCCACTGAAGAGATTCTTATGGCTTTCAAATCATCTCGCCCGCACACTTCCTCTTCCAGCGCGTACCCGGGCAGGGTTGTCCCACCCAGGGCGTGTTCGATCTGGCATAGCGCGAGCCGTATCTTAAGCCATTCTCTCATACGCAGCACAGGAGAAAAACTCCCGGGTTTTGTTTGATAAAGGGGGCTGTGGCCGCTGTCTGTGAAAATCTTCACAGTTGAATCCTCCGGTTGGAAAATGTAACCCATATGTCCATTATATGGAAAAAAAATGTAACCCATATATCCAGCGCTCCATTAAAACAATCAGGGGCATCACACAGAATGTCTTCGATGTTTTTGTCATTGTGTTCTTGACAAAAGGCACAAAGTACACCTACAATTGGCCTAGGAGACATGTTTGAATTTGTTATTTAATGTTCTGGGTTTAATTAAATTTCTTGTTTAGTGTTCTGGGGTTTATCGAGGTCGCTTGTAGTGTTCAGCTCTTATTTATAATGCGGCTGCCCCCAATAACCCCGGACATTCCTGTTTCATAGACAATAGCCCTAAGGTCACTACAACAGGGGGGGCCATACTCTTTGAAATGTTCAAACACATCCCCCAGTTCAACGAGGTCCCTACACATCAATCATCATGACAGCTTCAAAGAAACAGATGCACTATCTGGTTAAATAAACACTCACCTGACAGGATGTACATATATGGGCACTCCCTAGAGAGCGTGAGAACTTCCTGACAGGATGTCCTGCAGGATGCCCATATATGGGCATACACACCGGACCATAAAAGTAGGGTCATAAATCACACGTTTGACGTGTGCTGTCTACTGTATTCTCTCTAACAATTAATGAACATGCACCTGTGGAATGGTTGTTAAGACACTAACAGTTTACAGACGGTAGGCAATGAAGGTCACAGTTATGAAAACTTAGGACACTAAAGGGGCTTTTCTACTGACTCTGAAAAATACCAAAAGAAAGATGCCCAGGTCCCTGCTCATCTGCGTGAATGTGCCTTAGGCATGCTGCAAGGAGGCATGAGGACTGCAGATGTGGCCAGGGCAATAAATTGCAATGTGCGTACTGTGAGACGCCTAAGACAGCGCTACAGGGAAACAGGAGGGACAGCCGATCGTCCTCGCAGTGGCAGACCACGTGTAACAACACCTGCACAGGATCGGTACATCCGAACATCACACCTGCGGGACAGGTACAGCATGGCAACAACAAATGCCTGAGTTACACCAGGAATGCACAATCCCTCCATCTGTGCTCAGACTGTCCGCAATAGGCTGAGAGAGGCTGGACTGAGGGCTTGTAGGCCTGTTGTAAGGCAGGTCCTCACTGGACATCACCGGCAACAACGTCGCCTATGGGCACAAACCCACCGTCGCTGGACCAGGGGTGATGGTCGGATTAGCGTTAATCGTCATAGAAATTAGCATTACACCAAGGACTGTACTCTAGAGCGGGATCGATTTGGAGGTGGAGGGTCCGTCATGGTCTGGGGCGGTGTATCACAGCATCATCGGACTGAGCTTGTTGTCAAACTCAACGCTGTGCGTTACAGGGAAGACATCCTCCTCCCTCATGTGGTACCCTTCCTGCAGGCTCATCCTGACATGACCCTCCAGCATGACAATGCCACCAGCCATACTGTTCATTCTGTGCGTGATTTCCTGCTAGACAGGAATGTCAGTGTTCTGCCATGTTCAGCGAAGAGCCCGGATCTCAATCCCATTGAGCACGTCTGGGACCTGTTGGATCGGAGGGTGAGGGCTAGGGCCATTCCCCCCAGAAATGTCCAGGAACTTGCAGGTGCCTTGGTGGAAGAGTGGGGTAACATCTCACAGCAAGAACTGGCAAATCTGGTGCAGTCCATGAGGAGGAGATGCACTGCAGTTCTTAATGCAGCTGGTGGCCACACCCCTTTGTTCAGGGACACATTATTTCATTTCTGTTAGTCATATGTCTGTGGAACTTATTCAGTTTATGTCTGTAGTTGAATCTTGTTATGTTCATACAAATATTTACACACACAAAACACAAGTTTTGCTAAAAATAAACGCAGTTGACAGTGAGAGGACGTTTTCTTTTTTTGCTGAGTTTACATGTGATATGAGTAACGTAAGATATGTAAACATTATTAAAGTGGCATTATTTGAAGTGGCATTGTTTAAACTGACTAGTGATCTAATTATTAAACTGTCCAGTGATCGGTTCTCAATGTGGGCAGCATCCTCTCTGAGTTAGCGATTGCTGTTAGCAGTCTGATGGCCTTGAGATTGAGAAACAGCTTCTATCTCTCAGTCCCAGCTTTGATGCACCTGTACTGACCTCACCTTCTGGATGATAGATGTGTGAACAGGCAGTGGCTCGGTTGGTTGTTGTCCTTGATCTTTTTGGCCTTCCTGTGACATTGGGTGCTGTAGGTGTCATGGAGGGCAGGTAGTTTGGCCCCGGTGATGCGTGGTGCAGACCGCCCCACCCTCTGGAGAGCCTTGCGGTTGAGGGCGATGCAGTTGCTGTACCAGGCTGTGATACAGCCGGACAGTATGCTCTCGATTGTGCACCTGTAAAAGTTTGTCAGGGTTTTGGGTGACAAGCCAAATTTCATCAGCCTACTCAGGTTGAAGAGGCGCTATTGTCTTTGTGTGTGGACCATTTCAGTTTGTCTGTGATGTGTATGCCCAGGAACTTAAAACTTTCCCCTTTCTCCACTGCTGACCCTTCGATGTGGATATGGGGGTGCTCCCTCTGCTGTTTCCTGAATTCCACGATCATCTCCTTTGTTTTGTTGACGTTGAGTGAGAGGTTGTTTTCCTGACACCACACTCCGAGTGCCCTCACCTCCTCCCTGTAGGCTGTCTCGTCGTTGTTGGTGATCAAGCCCACTACTGTTGTGTCTTCTGCAAACTTGGTGATTGAGTTGGAGGCGTGCATGGCCACGCAGTCGTGGGTGAACAGGGAGTACAGGAGAGGGCTGAGCACACACCCTTGCGGGGCCTCAGTGTTGAGGGTCAGTGAAGTGGAGATGTTGTTTCCTACCTTCACCACCTGGGGGCGGCCCGTCAGGAAGTCCAGGACCCAATTGCACAGGGCGGGGTCAAGACCCAGGGACTCAAGCTTAATGATGAGCTTGGAGGGTACTATGGTGTTGAATGCTGAGCTATAGTCAGTTTGGAGGGATCCTTGACTAGTCTCTCAAAGCACTTCATGATGACAGAAGTGAGTGCTACGGGGCAGTAGTCATTTAGTTTAGTTATCTTTGCCTTCTTGGGTACAGGAACAATGGTGGCCATCTTGAAGCATTTGGGGATAACAGACTGGGATAGGAAGTGATTAAATATGTCCGTAAACACACCAGCCAGCTGGTCTGCGCATTTTTTATTTATTTTTTATTTATTTTTTATTTAACCTTTATTTAACCAGGTAGGCAAGTTGAGAACAAGTTCTCATTTACAATTGCGACCTGGCCAAGATAAAGCAATGCAGTTCGACACATACAACAACACAGAAATACACATGGAGTAAAAAAACATACAGTCAATAATACAGTAGAAAAATAAGTCTATATACAATGTGAGCAAATGAGGTGAGATAAGGGAGGTAAAGGCAAAAAAAGGCCATGGTGGCGAGGTAATTACAATATAGCAAGTAAAACACTAAAATGGTAGATTTGCAGTGGGAGAATGTGCAAAGTAGAAATATAAATAATGGGGTGCAAAGGAGCAAAATAAATAAATACAGTAGGGGGAGAGGTAGTTTTTTGGGCTAAATTATAGATGGGCTATGCATAGGTGCAGTAATCTGTGAGCTGCTCTGACAGCTGGTGCTTAAAGCTAGTGAGGGAGATAAGTGTTTCCAGTTTCAGAGATTTTTGTAGTTCATTCCAGTCATTGGCAGCAGAGAACTGGAAGGAGAGGCGGCCAAAGGAAGAATTGGTTTTGGGGGTGACCAGAGAGATATACCTGCTGGAGCGCGTGCTACAGGTGGGTGCTGCTATGGTGACCAGCGAGCTGGGATAAGGGGGGACTTTACCTAGCAGGGTCTTGTAGATGACCTGGAGCCAGTGGGTTTGGCGACGAGTATGAAGCGAGGGCCAGCCAACGAGAGCGTACAGGTCGCAGTGGTGGGTAGTATATGGGGCTTTGGTGACAAAACGGATGGCACTGTGATAGACTGGATCCAATTTATTGAGTAGGGTATTGGAGGCTATTTTGTAAATGACATCGCCAAAGTTGAGGATCGGTAGGATGGTCAGTTTTACAAGGGTATGTTTGGCAGCATGAGTGAAGGATGCTTTGTTGCGAAATAGGAAGCCAATTCTAGATTTAACTTTGGATTGGAGATGTTTGATGTGAGTCTGGAAGGAGAGTTTACAGTCTAACCAGACACCTAGGTATTTGTAGTTGTCCACATATTCTAAGTCAGAACCGTCTAGAGTAGTGATGTGCAGGTGCAGGCAGCGATCGGTTGAAGAGCATGCATTTAGTTTTACTTGTATTTAAGAGCAATTGGAGGCCACGGAAGGAGAGTTGTATGGCATTGGAGCTCGTCTGGAGGGTTGTTAACACAGTGTCCAAAGAAGGGCCAGAAGTATACAGAATGGTGTTGTCTGCGTAGAGGTGGATCAGAGACTCACCAGCAGCAAGAGCGACATCATTGATGTATACAGAGTCGGTCCAAGAATTGAACCCTGTGGCACCCCTATAGAGACTGCCAGAGGCCCGGACAACAGGCCCTCCGATTTGACACACTGAACTACGTATATCAGAGAAGTAGTTGGTGAACCAGGCGAGGCAATTATTTGAGAAACCAAGGCTATCGAGTCTGCCGATGAGGATGTGGTGATTGACAGAGTCGAAAGCCTTGGCCAGGTCAATAAATACGGCTGCACAGTATTGTTTCTTATCGATGGCGGTTAGGATATCGTTTATCCTAACCTTTGCATGCTCTGAGGATGTGGCTAGGGATGCCGTCTGGACCGGCAGCCTTGGGAGGGTTAACATATGTAAATGTTTTACTTACGTCAGCCACTGAGAAGGAGAGGGGGGGCGCAGACTTTGTTAGCGAGCCGCGACGGTGGCACCGTGCTATCCTCAAAGCGGGCAAAGAAGGTGTTTAGTTTGTCTGGAAGCATGACGTCATTATCCGATACGTGGCTGTTTTTGTTGACCGTTATTTCCTGTAGACCCTGCCACATACGTCTTGTGTCTGAGTCGTTGAATTGCGACTCCACCTTGTCCCTGTACTGGCATTTCGCTTGTTTGATTGCCTTGCGGAGGGAATAACTACACTGTTTATATTCAGCCATATCGCCAGACCTCTTTCCATGGTTAAATGCGGTGGATCACGCTTTCAGTTTTTCGCAAATGCCACCATCCATCCACGCTTTCTGTTTAGGGTAGGCTTTAATAGTCACAGTGGTTACGACATCTCCAATGCACTTATTTATAAACACACTCACTGAGTCAGCGTATAGATCAATGTCGTTCTTTGAGGCTGACTGGAACATATTCCAATCTACGTGATCAAAACAATCTTGGAGAGTGGCTTCCGATTGGTCAGTCCAGTGTTGAATGGTTCTCGTCACTGGTACATCCTGTTTGAGTTTCTGTCTATAAGCCGGGATGAGCAAGATGGCGTCGTGGTCGGATTTGCCGAAGGGAAGCTCGCGGAAGATAGAGTAGCAGTGGTCGAGAGTATTAGCCCTACGTGTCGTGCAATCAATATGCTGTTAAAATTTAGGTAACATTGATCTCAAATTTGCTTTGTTAAAATCCCCAGCTACAATAAATGCTGCCTCTGGGTATATAGGTTCCAGTTTACATAGAGTTGAGCATCATGAGTTGTTAATCATAAAGCATACGATTACGCCCTTCCTCTTCCCAGAGAGGTGTTTATCTCTGTCGGTGCGATGCATGGAGAAGCCCGGTGGCTGGACCGATTCCGTTTCTGTGAAACAGAGAATGTTAGTCTCTGATGTCTCTCTGGAAGGCAACCCTTGCTCGAATTCCGTCTACCTTGTTGCACTAAATTATAGTGCAATTTCAAATAAAAACATTTATTTACTAAATAAATGTATGGAAATAAAGTGCAATGAAATTGACACCACACAGCACCTGCCAATCAATTTAAGTGTGCATTGCTAATTGTGTTTATTTATCTACAGAACATCAAACCGGTATGTAAAGCAGAGGATGAGACACACCAGTCTGACAATGGTGAAGATTTTCAATGGCTTCAGTTAAAAAAATTGTTATCAAATTAAGAAATCACACAGATCCTGCCAATCCACTAGAGTGCGCATAACTTAGTGTTTATTTATCTACAGAACTTTTAAATCTGGTATGTGAAGCAGAGGACGAGACACAGCAGTTCGAGTATGGTGAGGATTTTCAATGGCTTCAGCTAAAATATACACTGTGTATACAAAACTTTACGAACACCTGCTCTTTCCATGACACAGGCTGACCAGGTGAATCCAGGTGAAAGCTATGATCCCTTATGGATGTCACTTAAATCCACTTCAATCAGTGTAGATGTTTTTTAAAGTTTTTTTAAGCCTTGAGACAATTGAAACACGGATTGTGTAGGTGTGACATTCAGAGGGCGAATGAGCAAGACAAAATATTTAATTGCCTTTGAACGGGGTATGGTGGTAGGTGCCAGGCGCACACCTTGCAGAGTCCATGCCCTGACGAATCGAGGCTGTTCTGTGGGAAAAATGGTGGGTATATAGGTGTTACTGTAGGTGTTCTTAATGTTTGGTATACTCAGTGTAGTTACGAAATTAAGAAACCAATCAGCACCTGCCAAACCACTGAAGTACGAATTGCTAATAGTGTTTATTTATCTACAGAACCTTTAAAACTGGTATGTAGGCCTCCCACGTGGTGCAGCGGCCTATGCCACTGCATCGCAGTGCTAGAGGCATCACTTCAGACCCAGGTTCAATCCCAGGCTGTATCACAACCGGCCGTGATCGGGACTCCCTTAGGGCAGTAGACAATTGGCCCGATTGTATTTTACCCCCTTTTTCTCCACAATTTCAATTTTGTCTCATCACTGCAACTCCCCAACGGGCTCGGAAGGCGAAGGTCAAGTCATGCATCCTTCGAAACAAGACCCGCCTAACCACGTTTCTTAACACCCGACCACTTAACTAGGAAGCCAGCCGCAACAATGTGATGGAGGAAACACCGTTCACCTGACGACTGAGGTCAGCCTGCAGTCGCCCGGTCCACCACAAGGAGTCGCTAGAGCGCAATGAGTCAAGTAAAGCGCGAATTATGGCCGTTATTTCCGGTTCGAAGTAAACAAACAGTTTCTTAATTCATTCATGAAGAGCTTGCTAAACTAATAATGATGTGGGAACACAACCTGACAGAGATCCAAAAGGGTAATATCAGCCTACCTTTACCCTCCATAATTGATGGTTGGGAAGATGCCATTAAGAAGTGGCCTTGTATCACGTACGGTAGCATATTTATTTACTTTGTTGAATCCATAGCTTGCGATGGTAAGGCGATGAGCAACTTAAAAAGTTTGAAGGCATACCAATACCTACACAGTAACAAAGTCGGTCAGGTGTTATTGAAGGATGTTGGAGACGACCTTGTCTACCTAAAAGCAGACATAGAGCCGAGTCAGAGCCTGCACACATCTCATCACAAGGTCAGTAAAGTAACGACCAAAAATGACATGAATGTGCAGGACAACAGGTACTCCAGGAGAGGTTTGAGAAACACTGGGTTAGATAATAACTATAAAAATATTTTCTTCAATGTAGGTTGAGAGTGCAGTCAGGCAAGGCGAAACAGGAATGGCATGCACTGATGTGCAAAGGAAGTGGAACTTAGGTGTGGGGAAGAATGTAGGGCTGAGGAAGGCGAAACACATTCATTTTAAACACCACAGACCCACCACACATGTCCAGGCCCATCAACGTCATCACAGGAGAATTCCACAACCTCGCCCCGACTTTTTAGGAACCATGCAGAGTTCACAAGCCACATCAACTCCTCGGTAATGGCCCCACTATTTCGGCTCCAGACAAATGGTCTTCTTCAGCTAAGTTACAGAGCAGATGTAGACAGCAGCAGCAAGGCAGGCCCAAGCCAACATGATTCAGCCCACATGAACACACTGTGTCACACTCAACACAGCACATCACTAACCTGTAGGAAGCGCACAATGTTTTATGAGGCCTACATAAAATTATCCCCTACAAGCAGCTACATTGATGGAAGAAATCAAGATCCAAAGTGCTTCACAAGTCCCCAAACGAAACACCACAGATCCCAAATAAATTGGAAATTAGCATTTGTACCCAACATTCACTGGCAATACAGCAACAAAGCATGGCAAAGAAAATGAGGTCAATGTCATCACACTCCTGGAGAGCAGAAGGCATGTTGTGGAGAACAGAGGCCTGGTGGTACACCCTGACCATCCTTGGTTGGGAGCCAGCCCAGATGGGATCCTTGATGCAACACAGCTCCTTGAGATCATGTGCCCCTTCAAGAGTTCCACGTCTCTGACAGAGTTTTTGAGTTGGCCAAATGGTGACATCAAATGCTTGGACGATGGACAGTACCTAATTCGCCCCAATGGCAAAGATGGATACTACCTTCAGGTGGGTAAAAATGTTTTCAAGAAAATAAATTATTAGCTGTACAATTACAATTATTGAACATTGTATTGTAAAATCATACTAATCAGAATTTTGTGTCAATGTGCTTTCTTATTCCTTCTTTCAGTCTAAAGTGACCATGATGTGCCTGGGCCTACAGAGCTATATTCACCCCCTTTGCTATGAAGCCCCTAAATAAGATCTGGTGCAACCAATTACCTTCAGAAGTCACATAATTAGTTAAATAATGTCCACCTGTGTGCAATCTGTCACATGATCTCAGTATAAATACACTTGTTCTGAAAGGCCCCAGAGTCTGCAACACCACTAAGCAAGGGGCACCACCAAGCAAGCTGCACTGTGAAGACCAAGGAGCGCTCCAAATAGGTCAGGGACAAAGGTGTGGAGAAGTACAGATCAAATTTTTTTCATTCATCTCAAATTTTGAACATCACACGGAGCACCATTAAATCCATTATAAAAAAATGGTAAGAATATGACACCACAACAATCCTGCCAAGAGAGGGACGCACGCCAAAACTCACGGACCAGGCAAGGAGGGCATTAATCAGAGAGTGGAGGAAGCCAGCAGTGCTGAAACAGGTGCAGTCAGTGGATGACTTGTACCCGGCCGAAGACTACAACGCTCTGTCCCGAGAGCCCACCGAGGAGGATCTTCAGTGGCTAAGGAACCGTCTCGGGGGCCTCCCTGTCATCCCTGTCTGTGCCTGACATTGTTATAAAAACAAGGGCACCTGGGGCATGCAGGCATCCTGGCTGGCATGGTGCTATCGGTGGAGCAGCAGGAGGCTGTACGACGGGCAACGTTTCGATAGCGCACCAACCCCAACTGGCACACCGTGAGGTTAGGGAGGTTGAACGGCCAGCAATTATGGAGCAGTGGTTATGGCCAAGCACATTACGCCGTCGGTGCTAAAAAGGGTCCTCAGATCACATTCGTTGGATGGGGTGTTGTGTGTAAAGTGGGGAACAGATAACGAAGAGGAGGGCATCAAGGCATTCAAAATGGCTACAGGGATGGATGTGCAGGAGTCAGGGCTCTGGGTCACAGGGTCTGGGATACTGTGTGCCTCACCGGATGGTCTGATGGGCACCACAGCGGTGGTGGTCAAGTGTCCCTATGGTGCAAAGGACTTTACCATTGAAGAGGCAGTGAAGTTGAACGATTTCTATAACAAGGAGGTAGGGTCTTACAGCTTCTGTGAAGACCATCCTTTTTTATTTGTATTTCACCTTTCTTTAACCAGGTAGGCCAGTTGAGAACAAGTTCTCATTTACAACTGCGACATGGCCAAGATAAAGCAAAGCAGTGTGATAAAAACAACAACACAGAGTTACACATGGGATAAACAAATGTAAGGTCAATAATAGAAAAATATATAAACAATAGAAAAATATATAAACAGTGTGTGCAAATGTAGGAAGGCAATAAATAGGCCATAGTGGCGAAATAATTACAATTTAGCATTAACACTGGAGTGATAGATGTGCAGATGATGATGTGCAAGTAGAGATACTGGAGTGCAAAAGAGCAAAAAAATATATAATATGGGGATGAGGTAGTTGGGTGGGCTATTTACAGATGGGCTGTGTACAGGTGCAGTGATCGGTAAGCTGGTCTGACAGCTGATTCTTATAGTTAGTGAGGGAGATATAAGTCTCCAGCTTCATTTACTTTTGCAATTCGTTCCAGTCATTGGCAGCAGAGAACTGGAAGGAAAGGTGGCCAAAGCAGGTGTTGGCTTTGGGGATGACCAGTGAAATATACCTGCTGGAGCACGTGCTATGGTGGGTGTTGCTATGGTAACCAGTGAGCTGAGATAAAGCAGGGCTTTACCTAGCAAAGACTTATAGATGATCTGAAACCAGTGGGTTTGGCGACGGATATGTAGCGAGGGCCAGTCAACAAGAGCATACAGGTCGCAGTGGTGGGTAGTATATGGGGCTTTAGGGACAAAACGGATGGCACTGTGATAGACTACATCCAATTTGCTGAGTAGAGTGTTGGAGGCTATTTTGTAAATTACATCGCCGAAGCCAAGGATCGGTAGGATAGTCAGTTTTACGAGGGTATGTTTGGCAGCATGAGTGAAGGAGGCTTTGTTGCAAAATAGGAAGCCGATTCTAGAGATGCTTAACTTGAGTCTGGAAGGAGATCCTTACTGGCACCAGGTCCACGGTTAGCTCCACATCACTGGAAGGGGCACCTGTTTCTTCATTTTGTGGACCAGCAAATCCTCCATCACCTTCACCATCCAGCGTGACAACCTCTGACAGACTCATATTGCTCCTCTTTGTCAGTGCCTGTTTTCAGGGAAGCCAATGGCCCAAAGATATTCCACATAGTTCATACACACACACTACACTCCCAGAATAAGTTATATTAGTTTTGCAGCCAACTAAAGTAATGTAGTTAACTTTATCATGGGCACAGTGGGAATTTATATCTGTGATGTTTAAATGATTTCTTACCCCCTGTGTCTTACTTGCTGAAGGCCACAGTCATCCCTGCCTGTACCTGACATTGATGAAAAACAAGTGAACAATGAATAAAGATCATACACAAACAATAGGCTCCTAGAATAGGTAATATTACGTTCAAGTTTTGCTCAAAGCAGCCAACTAAACCAATCGCAAAGGCTCGTCTGAGTGCATCTCCTCAGTAGTAGAACACAATTCACGTTACATTTTATCATCAGCACAGTGGGAATTTATATCTGTGATGTTTAAATTGTCTAACCCCCAGAGTGAGAGGCAGGGAGATACCAAGTCAGTTGTCCAACTGAATGTATTCAACTGAGTCAGAGAGGTGCGGGGGGCTGCCTTAATCGACATCCACGTCTTCGGCGCCCAGGTAGAGTACATCACTTCCAGAATTTCTCTTTGCTGAGGGTGGTGTTGATCACATGCACTGCTTCTCATGGGGTGAGCCTGATGTTCTGCATGTCACGCCTCATGTCTGCACCACTTGGGCTCCCGAGTGGCGCAGCGGTCTAAGGCACTGCATCTCAGTGCAAGAGGCGTCACTACAGTCCCTGGGTCGAATCCAGGCTGAATCACATCTGGCCTTGATTGGGAGTCCCATAAGGCGGCGCACAATTTACCCAGCGTCGTCCAGATTTGGCCGGGGTCGGCCGTCATTGTAAATAAGGATTTGTTCTTAACTGACTTGCCTAGTAAAATAAAGGTTAAATAAAAATCTATAAAAAAAAAAATATGGGGAAAAGGGGACATCAAGTCAAAATCTACAAATTCAATGTTTGATACAATATTGGATCATATTTGACAATGTAAGGGTCCTATGTGTAGCTGGTGTAGGGAGTCAGGCGCAGGACAGCAGATATGAGTAATGAAAGTACTTCACTCAAAAAATACAAATATACAAGCCAACAATGATAGCCCACAAACACGGACCGAATTACAATAAACAATCACTCACGAACACAACATGGGGGACAGAGGGTTAAATAATAAACAAGTAATTGGTTGAGTGAAGCCAGGTGTGATAAGACAAAGACAGAACAAATGGAAAATGAAAAGTGGATCGGCACTGGCTAGAAAACCGGTGACGTCGACCGCCGAACGCCGCCCGAACAAGAAGAGGGACCGACTTCGGCGGAAGTCGTGACAGACGAACTACTGACCTGTACGTCCACAGGCTCGATGTGCTGTAGTCTCCATAACTGGCGCTCGGATCACACTGGCACAGGATGTCTATGCACCGGATGCAGTGGTGTAAAGTACTTAAGTAAAAATGCTTGAAAGTACTACTTAAGTAGGTTGTTGTGGTATCTGTACTTTACTTTACTATTTATATGTTTATATTTGACTTTTACTTCACTACATTCCTGAAAGAAATCATGTACTTTTTACTCCATACATTTTCCCTGACACCCAAAATAATTTGTTGCATTTTCAATGCTTAGCAGGACAGGAAAATGGTCTAATTCACAAACTTATAAAGATTTACAAACGAAGCATGTGTTTAGTGAGTCTGACAAATCAGAGGCAGTACGGATGACAAAGGATGTTCTCTTGATAAGTTTGTGAATTAGACAATTTTCCTGTCCTGCTAAGCATTGAAAATGTAATAAGTACTTGTGGGTGTCAGGGAAAATGTATGGAGTAAAAAGTACAACATTTTTGTTGGAGCATGCCCCTGGCTATCCGTAAATTTAAAAAACAAGAAAATGGTTCCATCTGGTTGTCTTAATATAAGGATTTTGAGATTATTTATACATTTACTTTTGATACTTAACTATATTTTAGCAATTACATTTACTTTTGATACTTAAGTATATTTAAAACCAAATACTTTTAGACTTTTACTCAAGTAGGATTTTACTGGGTGACTTTCACTTTTACTTGAGTCATTTTCTATTGAGGTATCTTTACTTTTACTCAAGTATGACAATTGGGTACTTTTTTCACCACTGACCAGATGGTCAGAGGGATGCACTCCTGTTGGACGGGAAAACAAAGAGACATTTGGTCACTGGTTGTTTTTTTCAATGCTGTATCACCATCTTTATCTGGACAGAAAATGCATTGTTTATCATAATACAAACCCACCTTGGACAATTTGACAAGTGGTCCCTCAACACCCAATCCTCATGCCTCATTGTTTGTTCTTGTTTCCCAATCAACAGTCTGGATCCTCCTCTTCTGCCATGGTGGATGAGCTACCTTTTCTGGTAAATACAGGTCCATTTCCCTTTCCCATGGGAAATTAGGAGCAGCAGACCCGAGGGTTGTCAATAAGTTTCCGGTCTGCCCATCTGAAAGACAAAAAAAATGTATGTTTTACTAGCTAACTCGGTTGATTACTAAAATGGTAACAAGGGACCTTTCTGCTGGGATGGAGGAATTCTCTGGAATGCTCAACTCGATGATCAGTACAGTCTAGGTTACTATTTGCCCAAAGAGGTGAAGTATTGCGATGAGCTATACGGCTGTACTTTTGATTCTAATTCTCAAGAGGAAAGTTAAAACCCTTAGCCGTGAGGTCAATGAGGAGGAGCAACAGTTGTAGGCGGATGGGCTGAAAAGGACTGACATGCAGGGATGGAACACAAGGACTTTAGGCCAGCAAACAACGATTTCTACTAGCCCGGATAACATTCAGGTCCTAAATCTGTGGCATGCGATGTTGGTAAAGGCAAAATTTCACTGCTGTGTCAGGCTAATTTTGCACATTGTCTACTACAGTGGCAGTTGGAGCTGTTTAAAATGAGCGAGGACAATTTTATTTATATTACAGCATATTGGACTGTAATTCATATTCCATTCACCCAGCTCACTGTAACATCGGTAGGTTTAGGCTACTACATGATACTTACATTTTGACTTTCCCCATCATGAGTTTGCTACTACCTAGCCTACAAATGAAAGTTTACAACATACAGTAGGTGCACAGGTCGAGAGAAATTAGAGTAATCAAGGTGACAGACAGTGACACATTCAATAGCGCCTTGCACACTCTTGCCTGCATCCAGCTGATCTAGGTTGTAATCAGTGATCCAACGGTTGCAAACGAGAGTTTCTATTAGACAAATTGAAGTATGTTTACCCCCGTTTCGTTCTGTTTGCTTCCATTTACGAAACATTTTTCAACAGAATCGGTGGAATGAATACACCCCTGATCACAAGCAAACACAGAACTAGCAGCCACTTATATAAACCGCATGATCACTTTTCTCGTTGTATATATAATTCCTTCTTGCTTCAGTGCTCTCCCCTCTTACCTTTTATCTTCACTTGTGGACTTCAGTTCACATTACAACAGCTGACTTTGACAAGGCAAAATAAACTTTACAAGCCAAACGTTCATACCATAACCGCTACACACAGCATACATTGTTTTCACCATATTAACATCCTAGTCAACATAGCTACTAGAACTACAGATTTATAAATCAGCTACAATCATGCAGTACAGTGTACAGCAAGCAGTTTAGCAGTTACACTGGCGGGCCCCAGTGGCAATAAATTAATAAAACCAAAAGCTTACCTTGACTTGGAAGAGTTCCAGTGTTGGATAGCCATAGCCAGCTAGCTAACATAGCATCCCTCTCTGTTTGAACTGGGTGTTTGAGGAGGCTAAACTAGCTAGCTCCATTCGCTAGCTAAGAAAGTGAAAATGAAAGTAACAATATGTATATAATACAAAATATAGCTCTCTCTCTGTTTTGCTTCTCCTTAATTTTGGAAGAAATTAATTTGTTCAAAACTA
The DNA here is from genome assembly GCF_016432855.1 of Salvelinus namaycush. Classification (NCBI taxonomy): domain Eukaryota; kingdom Metazoa; phylum Chordata; class Actinopteri; order Salmoniformes; family Salmonidae; genus Salvelinus; species Salvelinus namaycush. The sequence goes on along the minus strand of NC_052308.1, from coordinate 52,806,142 downwards.
TTCAGCTATTGTCTTTCTCTCTCTTTGAGTCAACTACTCACCACATTTTATGCACTGCAGTGCTAGCTAGCTGTATCTTATAATTTCAGTACTGGATTAATTTTCTGATCCTTTGATTGGGTGGACACCATGTCAGTTCATGCTGCAAGAGCTCTGATAGGTTGGAGGACGTCCTCCGGAAGTTGTCATAATTACTGTGTAAGTCTATAGCTGTGTTCGAATACTCATACTAACCGCACTAACCGTAATATTTGTGACGTGAATTGAGTATATAGTATGCTTATTGGTCATAGTATGAATATAGTTAGTATGCCAAAAGTTCCCGGATGGCGTACTAAAATCGGCAAAATATGAAGTATACACGCAGAGGACACTATTTCCGTACTTTAGGGCCCATAATGCAATTCTTCAGGAAATGTTCAAAAAAGTTACCTTACACGTTATGTTGGCTGACAATTTGTTAGCTACGCTGTCCTTAAGAACCACATAGCATATCATTACAGCAGTATGTACCGGTATGTTTGCTAGCTACCTAACGTTAGTTGGCTACTTATACATGAAACTTGCCAGTATATTAACTATAGGCTATCAAACTACCCAACGTTTATTGACTTGATTATTCCTGTCATTCTTAGCTTTGCTAAATGGTATAGTCGTGCGTTCTCAATGGACATTCGGATACTTTCATAAATTTGCTCTGGCTATCTACTCCGATTTCAGAGCACTCTCGTCTGAGTGTACCAGAGCGCAGAATAATGAATTTACGAACACCCGTTGAATATGGCTGGTGTCAGTAAACGTCAGCAATGAAATTGTTGCCAGCAGCACAGTTACAGTCACCAAGGCTCTGGATAACATGAAAACTGCCTAACCAGCTCTGCTAGGGTGAGTAAAATGGTCAGAGTGGTCTCATTTGTGTCTGGAAGTAGCTAGCAAGCTAGCCGATGTTAGCCTGGGTGCTTGACTGCCGTTGTAATGTCAGAACATTCAAATTGACCCGTCCTCAGCCTGAGTGTCCAGTGTGTGCTCTGAATTTACGAGCGCACTCTGGCACTCCAGATTGAATTTAAGAACACATTTTTTAACTAGTCATTTGTTATGCTAACTAGCTAGCAAGAGGTTGCAGCATCAACTTCCGATAGACAGGCGAAGAGCTAGTATGCTCAACTGAAAGCATACTGCTATTTTACAGTATACTAACATTAACTAATAGTACATAGTATGTAGTATATACTCATTACCAAACATTTAGTATTCGAACACAGCTTATATAAGGGTGTGAGAACCAAGAGCTTTCTATGTTTTGTATTGAAGTCAATGTACCCAGAGGAGAACAGAAGCTATCTGTCCTCCGGCTACACCATGGTGCTACCCTACAGAGTGCTGCTGAGGCTACTGTAGACCTTCATTGCAAAACAGTGAATTTTAATAAATTATTTGGTGACGTGAATATATTTAGTATAATTTTATCTAAAAAGGATAACTTTTTAATGTTTTACTATTTACATTTTTCTGAAATTCACTGAGGAGGATGGTCCTCCCCTTCCTCCTCTGAGGAGCCTCCACTGGTCTACTAGCCCAGTCTGTAAAGTACTATCCTCGGGCTAGCTTAATATCCATCCCTGCTGACATTTCTAACTGACTTCACAGGTCATTTGAATAGTCATGTACAACAGCTGCACTCGTGGAACAAAACCATTTCTGTGTTTTGTATGGGGAAAACATTGAGCCCACAACTCCTTTGTGAGCTAGCTAGCCGACTTTAGCTAATGTGGCTAACTAGCCAACCAAGGTGCCTAAGTAGCTAGCCCACCAGGTGATATTTAACTAGCTAGTTAACATTAGCTTACAGTTCGTGCCACCATGGCAAGGATAGTTGGTTAGCTAGCATGTCACCACTTAGAAAAGTCTGACTACATAAACGGTGAGCTAATGTTAACTACCTAGCTAAATATTACCTCGTGGGATAATGTTAGCTAATATGTCACCATGTGAGAAAGGATGACTGCAAAAAATGCAAGCTAACGTTAATTAGCTGTCAATAGACAATTAGCTGTCAATAGATAATAGACAAGGATTTGAGAGTTTTCAAAAAGTAATATATATATATATATATATATATACACACACACATTTTGAGCGACAGACCACACATAATTTAATATCCAACTTTTTACCTAAATTATTCATACTCATTATATGTTAGTCTTAAACTGTTATCTACTTTCTCAAAACATAAGACTAATCTTTAAATAAATAATGAGACATTATTTGGTTACAACACTGAAGAAGATGTTAGTGAAGAATACATTTTAAGAGTCTACCGGAGGGCGCACCAGGCTATGCAATGAAAAGTTGACAGGCAAGTAATTATTTTTTACTGGAAGGCTAGCCAACTATCTAGTAAACACTTCAGATACGATGTTGGTGTCTCTTTTTTGAACAACATTGAACAGATACAGTTGAAGTCGAAAGTTAGGCAAATACATTTAAACTCCATTTAAAAATCATTTAAAAATCATTTAAAACTCCATTTAAAATTCCTGATATTTAAAATCCTAGTAAAAAACCCTGTCTTAGGTCAGTTAGGATCACCACTTTATTTTAAGAATGTGAAATGTCAGAATAATAGTGGAGAGTAATTTATTTCAGCTTTTATTTCTTACATCACATTCCCAGAGGGTCAGAAGTGTACATACACTCAATTAGTATTTGGTAGCATTGTCTTTCAATTGTTTAACTTGGGTCAAATGTTTTGGGTAGCCTTCCATAAGCTTCCCACAATAAGTTGGGTGAATTGACCCATTCCTCCTGACAAAGCTGGTGTAACTGAGTCAGGTTTGTAGGCCATCTTGCTCGCACACGCTTTTTCAGTTCTGCCCACACATTTTCAAAAGGATTGAGGTAAGGGCTTTGTGATGACCACTCCAATACCTTTACTTTGTTGTCCTTAAGCCATTTTGACTGATGTCTTGAGATGTTGAATATATCCACATAATTTTCCTATCTCATGATGCCATCTATTTTGTGAAGTGCACCAGTCCCTCCTGGAGCAAAGCACCCCCACAGCATGATGCTGCCATCCCCGTGTTTCACGGTTGGGATGGTGTTCTTCGGCTTGCAAGCCTCCCCCTTTTTCCTCCAAACATAACAATGGTCATTATGGCCAAACAGTTCTATTTTTGTTTCATCAGACCAGAGGACATTTCTCCAAAAAGTATGATCTTTGTCCCCATGTGCAGATGCAAACCGTAGTCTGGCTTTTTATGGCGGTTTTGGAGCAGTGGCTTGTTCCTTGCTGAGCGACATTTCAGGTTATGTTGATATAGGACTCGTTTTACTGTGGATATAGATACTTGTGTACCTATTTCCTCCAGCATCTTCACAAGGTCCTTTGCTGTTGTTCTGGGATTGATTTGCACTTTTTGCACCAAAGTACGCTCATCTCTAGACAGAACGCGTCTCCTTCCTGAGCGGTATGACGGCTATGTGGTCCCATGGTGTTTATACTTAGTTACTATTGTCTGTACAGATGAATATGGTACCTTCAGGCATTTGGAAATGTCTCCCAAGAATGAACTAGACTTGTGGAGGTCTACAAAATTTTTTCTGAGGTCTTGGCTGATTTCTTTTGATTTTCCCATGAAGTCAAGCAAAGAGTCACTGAGTTTGAAGGTAGGCCTTGAAATACATCCACAGGTACACCTCCAATTGACTCAAATGATGTCAATTAGTCTATCAGAAGCTTCTAAAGCCATGACATCAATTTCTGGAATTTTCCAAGCTGTTTAAAGGCACAGTCAACTTAGTGTATGTAAACTTCTGACCCACTGGAATTGTGATACAGTGAATTATAAGTGAAATAATCTGTCTGTAAACAATTGTTGGAAAAATTACTTGTGTCATGCACAAATTAGATGTCCTAAACGACTTGCCAAAAGTATAATTTGTTAACAGGAAATTTGTGGAGTCGGAAAACTAGTTTAATTGACTCCAACCTAAATGTATGTCAACTTCCGACTTCAACTGTATATCTTGTAATTGAACAAAATAGTAAGGTGGCCAATAACTGGGGACTGTACGCTGTTAATACGGGACGTATTTGTTTTGCTAAACTGCTTATCAAAAGCTGATAGTAGTAGTATTTCCACTGAAATGTCAAACATGCTAATTGTTAACCCATTAGCTAACATTTTTATGACACCAATAATCACAAAACATTGATGGCTTGATATGAAGTAGTCCTAAAATCCCGATTGGAACTATTTCTGGGTTTTAACGCTAAGTTTTATGGGTATTATGGCTCATACTGTGGTACTCGGTGGTCCTCTCTTTGTAGCTATGTTTTTCTTTTTACTGGTCAAACCACAACTGAGAGAGCCAAATAAAACCTTTTAGTTGTAATCAATCTCTGACACTAGGACCTCTATTTCACTCTCTGAAAACCTTTTTTTCTTAGTTTTGTTGTGGTTGCGCAATTGTATTTCATGTTATGGCATTGTATATTCCAACGGGCTTTAAAGGGATGATTTTTACCTTATGGTTAATTAGGGGCATTTCAAAATATAAATAGCCAAGGTCGTGCACGAGCACTGAGGCTGAGAACAATTGGTATTTATCAATGGTAATCTTCTACCTGTGTGCATATGACACTCGTAAGATTGTTTGATAAATCACCCTTTCTCTATGCGTACGAACATTCTTAAATCCGTTCGTAAGTAGTTATTTTAGAATAATTTCTATGCAGTATTGATAAATGAGGCCCCTGGGCTTTTGTTGTACAGTCTGTTAGACTTTCACCTCTGCATTGCATTGTCCATATTTTTTCCTTCTCTCACTACACAACTATTGGGCTGTGTGAGAGGAGATTGGTATCCACTAGTATGCAGAACAAGTTCTGACTAATCGTTCATTTCAAATACAATCACCAAGGGCCCAGTTTCCCAAAAGCATCTTAAGGCTAAATTCATTTTTAGAACCATTGTAAGAGCATCGTTATATCTCTGATCGTTAAAACACTTTGTAAGCCTAAATTCCATCGTAATCCGGAAACCGGGCCCAGTTTGTATGTTTGTAATCATTAACCACTAGTAAATATTTGGGGTTGTGTCTGTCATAGTAAGTCGGCTCCTAAATCCGAGACCAGGTTCTCCTTTTCTCACCCTACTATGTCAGAGTGGACAGTTATTTTTAAACTTAACTTCTTTTTGACCCCAAATGAAATACCACAATAGAATTGTAACAAAACAGATTGTTTCAACTTGGAAGGATATCAAAATGCCTGAAGCTGGTCAACATTATTTTAACCTATTCCAAATCAACTGAAACTGCATTTCTGTTGAATGTAAGACATACATTTTGAAAATATCTCCCTCTCAGATTAGAGGAACTATCAGGAAGTTTTCATCACATTGTGCTCCATCATACTTTGGGGAGTCTTCTTCCCCCTTAGAAACATACTGTAAACTGCTGCAAAGCATTAGAAATTTGACAGCAACACTACATTCCTGGGGATGTTTGCTAGCCCCCCTAGCCCTGTCTGCAGAGCCCTTTCATGCCCGATGATGAATGGGCCAATAGTGGATGATGAATGCCACGGGTGGGATTTGTGGAAGTGGGGGTTGAGGAGAGGCCCGAAAAGTGAATGTAATGCAAAGTTGTAAAAATCAACAAGGAGAGAGGGAGATGGTGTATTGCTATGACTGAGGAAAAGAGAGTGAGAGAGAAGAGTGAGAGAGAAGAGTGTGACAGAGAGTGAGTGAAGGAAGGGAAGAGAGAGTGAGTGTGACAGAGAGCAAGTGGAGAGAGGAATAAGAGAGGAAAGAGTAGGGTGTGGAGAGAGGGACAATTCAGAATGCGTGATGTGTTTGTCGTAAAAATGCATTGGGAGGAAATGGGGGCAGTGAGGTTACCGAGAAGGTTGTATATCCATTCCAGCTATAACACATACAGTATGCACACAGGGCCCGATTAAGAGTTGAGATAAGTGTGCACAGGTCAGACTTTAACGTTAATCATTCATTGGGGTCAATGGGAGAGTTAAGGGTGTGAATCTCAAGTCAGAGTACCACCCACACTGAATAAACTCTATTCAAATACAGCAGACAAAATCAGACATACATTGTATGCACTAAGAAAGTTTGTCAGTAGGCCTCATCAACAATGTATTGCGTTCAAACCCAGTTTATTGAATAAAATAGAAAACTGACATTTCCTCATTGTAGATCACCAGAAGAAGAGACATTACATCAATATGAATAGAATTGCTGAATGTATGAATTCTACATTAGTCACATTTCACACATCTAAGCAACATGGCTTGCTATAGTGAGAGAAATCAATTCAAAACGCTCCATGAACCTCTGAACTGGACAGCGGTGAAACACTCCGTACCCATGCTGCAACAACATCAAAGTTCGGCTGAGAACATGGTACACATTTCCAGGCATCTTGCACGCTTTTTCATGTGTATCAAAATAATCTTGATACAAGCGCGCTGACAAGTCAGGACTTACTTCTTGTGGTGTAAAACTCTTGCCAGCGTGACGCTTTGATGTACACAATAGCTAGCGGGCGTTGAACGGAGCAACATCGCAATGAGCTCACACACCACAAGCCAGGCAGAAAACCTTTGAGACATGCAGGTAAAAACAACAAATGGATCCAAACCGCTCTGTCAACAATCACCGTGACTCACCACGAAGAGCATATGATTACACTTTTAGTTTGTAGCACACCTGCTCAGTCAAAAGGTTGAAATTCTCCTCTCCTCTCATGATAACTTAAACACCAGATTAAAATTCAATTCAATCAAAGAGACTGAATTGAGTTAAAGGGACAGTTCACCCAAATTTCAAAATTACGTATTGATTTCCTTACCCTGTAGGCAGTCTATGGATAAGGTAAGACAGCAAGGTAAAGAAAACCAAAGCATGGATTGCTGTCATACCATGTCCATAGACTGCTTACAGAGTAAGGAAACTTTGTCATTTTGCAATTTGGGTGAACTATCCCTTAAAGATTGAAGGTTTAACAGTCATTCATAAAGTAGAAGTTGAAAGGTCTTGATTGTAGAATGTGATTTTTTTTGTCTTGGAAACTGTATGGTAAATAATTTATAGAGTGATTGAGTAGCTTTTTCAGGCCGTTATGTATTACATAACTCAGTGGGCCTGATAATGAACAAGCATTGGAAACTGTGGTTGATGTTTCCAGAAAGCTAGAGAAGCTCATTGACATATCTGTAATGGAAATTAAATTTGTGTCATAGCTTTCCAAGTTACGATGACTACTGCAATCGGTACTACAGGTCTGGTAAAAGCAAGCTTTGAAAATCGATATTTAGAAAAAGACAGAAAAATGCATGTTCATATTCACTCAATCATAATGGGCATGCTTTATACTTAGCATCATTTCGAAGGTCGAATGATGTCACAACCCCACCCCAGATGCCTGTTGTTTGGATGAGGAAGGGGGAAGCGGGGGAGGGAGTAAGAGTTAGGTTTTGGGTGAGGAGGAGGGTTAGGGTTACAGACTCGCAAAAACATAACCTGCTAGTTACTCTTGGTCATATCTGCTCTCCCCTGTTGCAGTCCAGACGGGAACAAGTGTGCCTGCTTCCCTCTGTACTTTATTGCCCCCCTCCATCTTTCTTCTTCCTCCTTGATTCCCAGTCATCCAGTCATTAATTTTGGCTCTGGCATCCCTCTCGCTCGCTCTCCTCCACCCCCATGTATTAGCCATAGATCACAATAGAGACATGACTACATGGTCTTCGTATGGTCTTTGTATCCTGGGGCTAATGTTATAAACTTCAGCAGGGGGTATTCTCGGATATGTAATAAAAATGTATAGGAGTTATAGGAAAGGCTGGCTGTATGTTAACTGCGATCTCTTCATTGTAAATTCACCTGTGCCTTCAGGCCATCTTTGGAAAGTTGCCCTCAGATCACGCAAACTCAGAGTGACAGTAGGTCAAGGCTTTTTAGAGCCAAAGGGCACTCCTTCTGGACTTGCCATGCCTCTGTCAAGATGGTGAGATGGCGCCAACAGAGAGGGCTCCTCGGTTCTAGTCCTTAGGAAACTTTGCAGTATTCTGTTTTTTATGTATTATTTCTTACATTGTTAGCCCAGAAAATCTTAAGTGTTATTACATACAGCTGGGAAGAACTATTGGATATAAGAGCGACGTCATCTTACCAGCTCTACGACCAGGAATACGACTTTCCCGTAGCGGATCCTTTGTCTGCACCACCCAGAGCATTTGAACTGATTCCAGAGGCCGACCCAAAACAACACCACCGGAGAAGGGGGAGATGGAGAGCGGTCTTCTGATGAGACTTCGGAGGCGCGCACACCACCCACCGCTTTCGAGTATATTACTCGCTAATGTCCGGTCCCCAGATAACAAGGTCGACAAAATCAGGGCAAGGGTTGCTTTCCAGAGAGACACCAGGGATTGTAACATACTCTGTTTCACGGAAACATGGTTCTCTTGGGATATGCTGACGGAGTCGGTACAGCCACCTGGATTCTCAGTGCGTCACGCTGACAGGAATAAACATCTCTCCGGGAAGAAGAAGGACGGGGGTGTATGTTTCATGATTTACGACTCATGGTGTAATTGTAACAACATACAGGAACTCAAGTCCTTTTGTTCATCTGACCTAGAATTCCTCATAATCAAATGCTGACCGTATTATCTCCAAAAATAATTCTCTTCGGTTATTGTCACAGCCGTGTATATCCCCCTTCAAGCCGATACCACGACGGCCCTCAAGGAACTTCACTGGACTTTATGCATACTGGAAACCATATATCATGAAGCTGCATTATTGTATCTGGGGATTTTAACAAAGCAAATTTGAGAACAAGGCTACCTAAATTCTATCAGAATATCGACTGTAGCACTCACGCTGGCAAAACACTGGACCATTGTTACTCTAACTTCTGCGATGCATACAAGGCCCTTCCTTTCGGCAAATCTGACCACAACTCCATTTTTCTCCTCCCTTCCTATAGGCAGAAACTCAAACAGGAAGTACCTGTGCTAAGGACTATTCAACGCTGGTCTGACCAATCGTAATCCATGCTACGTGATTGTTTTGATCACGCGGACTGGGATATGTTCCGGGTAGCCTCAGAGAATGATATTGACGAATACGCTGATTCGGTGAGTGAATTTATAAGGAAGTGTATAGGAGATACTGTACCCACTGTGACTATTAAAACCTACCCTAACCAGAAACCGTGGATAGATGGGCAGGCATTCGTGCAAAACTGAAAGCGCGAAACACCGCATTTAACCATGGAAAGGTGACTGTGAATTTGGCCGAATACAAACAGTGTAGTTATTCCCTCCACAAGGCAATCAAACAAGCAAAATGTCAGTATAGAGACAAAGTGAAGTCGCAATTCAACGGCTCAGACACGAGACGTATGTGGCAGAGTCGACAGACAATCACAGACTACAAAAGGAAAACCAGCCATTTCACGGACATCGACGTCTTGCTTCCAGACAAACTAAACACCTTCTTTGCCCGCTTTGAGGATAATACAGTTCCACCGACGCAGCCCGCTACCAAAGACTGTGGGCTCTCCTTCTCCGTGGCCAACGTGAGTAAGACAATTAAACGTGTCAACCCTCGCAAGGCTGCCGGCCCAGACGGCATCCCTAGCCGCGTACTCAGAGCATGCACAGACCAGCTGGCTGGTGTGTTTACAGACATATTCAAACTCTTCCTATCCCAGTCTGCTGTCCCCACATGCTTCAAGATGGCCACCATTGTTCATGTACCCAAGAATGCAAAGGTAACTGAATTAAATGACTATCGCCCCGTTGCACTCACTTCTGTCATCATAAAGTGCTTTGAGAGACTAGTCAAGGATCATATCACCTCCACCTTACTTGTCACCCAAGACCCACTTCAATTTGCTTACCGCCCCAATAGGTCCACAGACGATGCAATCGCCATAACACTGCACACTGCCCTATCCCATTGAGACAAGAGGAATACCTATGTAAGAATGCTGTTCATTGACTATAGCTCAGCATTCAACACCATAGTACCCTCCGAGCTCATCATTAAGCTTGAGGCCCTGGGTCTTAAACCCGCCATGTGCAATTTGGTCCTGGACCTCCTGACGGGCCGCCCCCAGGTTGTGAAGGTAGGAAACAACATCTCCACTCCGCTGATCCTCAACACTGGTGCCCCACAAGGGTGCATGCTCAGCCCCCTCCTGTACTTCCTGTTCACCCATAACTGCGTGGCCATGCACGCCTCCAACTCAATCATCAAGTTTTCAGACGACACAACAGTGGTAGGCTTGATCACCAACAACAACGAGACAGCCTACAGGGAGGAGGTGAGGGCTCTCGGAGTGTGGTGTCAGGAAAATAACCTCTCACTCAACGTCAACAAAACAAAGGAGATGATCGTGGACTTCAGGAAACAACAGAGAGAGCACCCCCCTATCCACATTGACGGGACAGCAATGGAGAAGGTAGAACGTTTTAAGTTCCTCGGTATACACTTCTATGACATTCTGAAATGGTTTACCCACACAGACAGTGTGGTGAAGAAGGCTCAACAGCGTCTCTTCAACCTCAGGAGATGAAGAAATTTGGCTTGTCACCTAAAACCATCACAAACTTTTACAGGTGCACAATTGAGAGCATCCTGTTGGGCTGTATCACTGCCTGGTACGGCAACTGCACCACCCACAACCGCAGGGCTCTCCAGAGGGTGGTGCGGACTGCACAACACATCACCGGTGGCAAACTATCTGCCTTTCAGGACACCTACAGCACCAGATGTCACTGGAAGGCCAAAAAGATCATCAAGGACAACAACCACCCAGGCCACTGCCTTTTCACCCCGCTACCACCCAGAAGGCGATGTCTGTACAGGTGCATCAAAGCTGGGACCGAGAGGCTGAAAAACAGCTTCTATCTCAAGGCCATCAGACTGCAAAACGGCCATCACTAGCTCAGAGAGGCTGCTGCCTACATACAGACTTGAAAGCCTTGGCCACTTTAATAATGTTTACATATCTTGCGTTACCCATCTCATATGTATATACTTATTCTATACTATCTCTTGCATCTTAGCCTATGCCGCTCTGTCATTGCTTATTCATATATTTATATATTCTTCTTCCATTCCTTTACTTAGATTTGTGTGTATTAGGTATTTATTGGGGAATTGTTAGATATTACTTGTTAGATATTGCTGCACTGTCGGAACTAGAAGCACAAGCATTTCGCTACACTCACAATAACATCTATTAACCATGTGTATGTGACCAATAAAATTTGATTTGATAACAAATGGTAACTATAGTAGCCCTGTGTGTGTGTTTATCACGTGTGTGTGTGTGTGTGTGTGTGTGTTTGTGTGTGCGGCTGGGAGCAATGCACTGATCTCCCATGCCTGGTATCGATGGCAGTTACTAAGAGAGTGGTGTAGGAGTGAGTCAGTGTATTTACTGTTTTCACAGATGGAGCTCTGACACTGTCAGGATAACTGAGATAAATGACTAGCGCCGAGCACAGCAGATGGGAAAAACAACAGCCCCACAGCCAGACATGAACACACAAGCGCACACACATATATATATACACACACACACAGGGCCGGCCCTGGGCATAAGCAACATAAGTGGTCAGTGGGGTCATAACTTATTGTTGCGAGTTAGTATAGTAAAAACCACAAGGTGCAATTAAAAAATTGGGTTGTTCATCAGCAGTTTTTCTCTTAGGTCAGTCACTGACAGTCACTCAATTAGCCCAGCTAAAATGTTTAACTATAAATAAATAAAACTACAATGAAGAAAAGGTTACAGTTGAAGTACACTCATAACTCACGCACAAAAAGAATCAGAGAGAAACAGACACTAGTATTCTGCAACGGATGGCACCAAATGAAAAAAAAGTTATCTATATTTCCTCAGATATTAATTTCGTTCCTATTTACAGAACAACAGTAGACCGCAGAACAACTAAGCTACTCGTTAGTGGTGTAACTTCAGCTGCTGATTTATTCAATATGTACATTGATTAATGCGGAGAGGCCATCTGTTGTCAATTAACAGTTCCATGAATACATGTGTTAGTTAATAAGGGTATGCACTTTGCAGTGGAAGACAGGAAGTCCACAGCCAGTATCTATAGATCTACTAATGGAATGTTATTGTTCATGGATAGGGTCGATAAAAGGTTAATGAAAAACTTGTAGGCCTATAACATGTCATACTGTATGTCCATACCTTTGAGCTCTGCATTCTTGTTTGTAAATGAGTAAATATGACAAAAACATGAGGAAAATAGATCAGATCTAGGTCAATATACAAGACTGTAATCTTTAATTAGCATTTATGTATGCTAACGAGGGTGTCGCTTTACAGTTAGTGGCCATGCTACAATAGTAAAATACTGCCTCCTTGTGTTGACTAAATGGAACATCTTGAGAATACTGTGGGTATGTCTCAAATGGCACCGTGTTCCCTATATAGTGCACTAATTTTGACCAGGGCCCATAGGGCTTTAGTAAAAAATAATGCATTAAATAGGGATTAGAGTGCCATTTGGGACACAACCACTTTGTGCAGCTGATGTGTGTCAGTAAGTTACAGTACATGTCGTATCTGCATACAGTACATGTTATATTTGATTATTTTCCTCCATTACTCACATCTCCCATCGCCTCCTTCTCATAACATCAGAAGGAATTGTAGAATATCTTCTTCTCAGATCTTCTCATCCAATACCGAATCAAATAATCAAAATACATCAAAATACATCCCAAGTCTCTTTCTGAATTCCACTTTCCTTGATACCTCACATTCTCTCTCCTATGCCTCAGTCTCCAAATGCATTGGAGAATGAGGTCCGAGAGGAAGGACCCTGGACCTTCTCTTCCAACATGGTTGAGGAGGCAAGGAGACAGAATGCAAGGACTCACAGACAGACAAATTGAGATAGAGCCCTGGAGAATAAACTTCTCACTGGACTCATAAGCTAAATTAAAGTGTCATCAATAAAGGTGAGAGATATTCCCATGATATCATAACTCTTATAGACGGTTGCCAGGTGACATACGCCATCTTCGTGGTGGAAGACCACTGCATACATTTTTACAGATTACCCACAATCATGAAACACCAAGGAGATAAGACTCAGGAACTATCAGAAAAGCAAAGAAACCTTTTTGCTCATCAAGACCTGAACCCAGACAGCTGTCAGTAGATATTAGATATTTGAGCAATATGAGATGGAAGGAAATTCCATGCAATAAGGGCTCTATATAATACTGTACGCTTTCTTGAATTTGATCTGGATTTGGGGACTGAAAAGACCCCTGGTGGCATAAGTGTGTGTGTCAGAGCTGTGTGTAAGTTAACTATGCAAACAATTTGGGATTTTCAACACAACACATTGACTGCATCACTTATTTTTATAAGAAACAGTCTCCTCAACTCCTAACCAAGAGAGACTAGCATGCATAGTATTTGTATCAACCCTCTGATATAAATACAATTAAGAGCAAAATGTGCCGCTCTGTTCTGGGCCAGCTGCAGCTTAACTAGGTCTTTCCTTGCAGCAGTGGACCACACGACTGGGCAATAATCAAGATTAAACAAAACTAGAGCCTGCAGAACTTGCTTTTTGGAGTGTGGTGTCAAAAAAGCAGAGCATCTCTTTATTATGGCCAGACCTCTCCCGATCTTTACAGCCATTGAATCTATATGTTTTGACCATGACAGTTTACAATCTAAGGTAATGCCAAGTAATTTAGTCTACTCAACTTGTTCAACAGCCACACCATTCATTACCAGATTCAGCTGAGGTCTAGAACTTAAGGAATGATTTGTAGCAAATACAATGCTCTTAGTTTTAGAGATGTTCAGGACCAGTTTATTACTGGCCAACCATTCCAAAACAGACTGAAACCCTTAACAAAAAGTTGCAATGACTTCATTAGCTGTGGTTGCTGATACATACATGGTTGAATCATCAGCATACATGGACACACATGTTTTGTTCAATGTCAGTGGCAGGTCATTGGTAAAAATAGAAAAGAGTAGAGGACCTAGAGAGCTTCCCTGCGGTACACCACACTTTACATGTTTGACATTAGAGAAGCTTCCATTAAATAAAATCCTCTGAGTTCTATTAGATAGATAGCTCTGAATCCACGATATGGCAGAGGTTGAAAAGCCATAACACATACGTTTTTTCAACAACAGGTTATGATCAATAATATCAAAGGCTGCACTGAAATCTAACAGTACAGCTCCGACAATCTTATTATTATCAATTTCTTTCAACCAATCATCAGTCATTTGTGTCAGTGCAGTACATGTTGAGTGCCCTTCTCTATAAGCATGCTGAAAGTCTGTTAATTTGTTTCCAGAAAAATAGCATTGTATTTGGTCAAACACAATTCTTTCCAACAGTTTGCAAAAGCTGGCAGCAAGCTTATTTAGGCCGATTTACCTCTCTTGGGTAGCGGAATTACTTTGGGTTCCTTCCAGGCCTGAGGACAAAGACTTTCCTCTAGGCTCAGATTAAAAATATGACAGATAGGAGTGGCTATAATCAGCTACCATCCTCAGTAGCTTTCCATCTAAGTTGTCAATGCCAGGTGTGTCATTACTGATCAATAACAATAATATTTACAGCTCTCCCACACTAACTTTACAAAATTCAAACTTGCAAAATGCTTTTCTTTCGTTATTAGTTTTTTTATGCATGAATACAACTGCTCACTGTTCGTTGTTGCATTTCCTGCCTAAGTTTGCCCACTTTGCCAATGAAATATTCATGAAATATTAAATGAATAAGCCATCTGATTTGATGAAAGATGGAGTTAAATTTGTCTTTCTGCCCATAATTTTATTTGAAGTACAACGTTTTTTCCCATAATTCTTTATGTCATTGATCTTGGCTTCATAATAAAGTTTCTTCTTCTTTTGTTGAGTTTGGTCACATAATTTCTCAATTTGCAGTAAGTAAGCCAGTCAGATGTGCAGCCAGACTTGTTAGCCACTCCTTTTGCCCCATCTCTTTCAACCATACAGTTTTAACTTAACAGTTCTAACAGTCAGTCATAAATTCATCAGGTGCAGCGTCTGGATGCTTCTCATTAATCACATCAGACCAACACATATTTTTAACATCATCCACATAAGAGTCACAGCAAAATATTTGTATGATCTCTTATACACTATTTTAGGCCCAGCTGTTGTAACTTTGGCTTTCCTGGATATAGCCACTATATTGTGATCACTGCATCCAATGAGTACGGATACAGCTTTAGAACAAAGTTCTGTAGTATTAGTAAAAATGTGATCGATACTCCAACGAATGTAGAAAATAGTAAAAATAAAGAGACTGTACTGTGCGTGTAAAGTCGGAAGTTTACATACACTTAAGTTGGAGTCATTAAAACTCGTTTTTCATCCACTCCACAAATTTCTTGTTAACAAACTATAGTTTTGGCAAGTCGGTTAGGACTACTTAGTGTATGACACAAGTAATTTTTCCAACAATTGTTTACAGACAGATTATTTCACTGCATCACAATTCCAGTGGGTCAGACGTTTACACAGACTAAGTTGACTGTGCCCTTAAACAGCTTGGAAAATTCCAGAAAATTATGTAATGGCTTTAGAAGCTTCTGTTAGACTAATTGACATCATTTGAGTCAATTGGAGGTGCACCTGGGGATGTATTTCAAGGCCTACCTTCAAACTCAGTGCCTCTTTGCTTGACATCATGGGAAAATCCAAAGAAATCAGCCAAGACCTCGGAAAAAATGTGTAGACCCTCACAAGTCTGGTTCATCCTTGGGAGCAATTTCCAAATGCCTGAAGGTACCATATTCATCAGTACAAACAATAGTATGCAAGTATAAACACCATGGGACCACGCAGCCGTCATACCGCTCAGGAAGGAGACACATTCTGCCTTGTAGAGATGAACGTTCTTTGGTGCGAAATGTGCAAATCAATCCCAGAACAACAGCAAAGGACCTTGTGAAGATGCTGGAGGAAACAGGTACAAAAGTATCTATATCCACAGTAAAAAGAGTCCAATATGGACATAACTTGAAAGGCCGCTCTGCAAGGAAGAAGCCACTGCTCCAAAACCGCCATAAAAAAGCCAGACTACGGTTTGCAACTGCACATGGGGACAAAGATCATACTTTTTGGAGAAATGTCCTCTGGTCTGATGAAACAAAAATATAACTGTTTGGCCATAATGACCATCATTATGTTTTGAGGAAAAAAGGGGATGCTTGCAAGCCAAAGAACACCATCCCAACCGTGAAGCATGGGGGTGGCAGCATTATGTTGTGGGGGTGCTTTGCTGCAGAAGGGACTGGTGCACTTCACAAAATAGATGGCATCATGAGGCAGGAAAATTATGTGGATATATTGAAGCAACATCTCAAGACATCAGTCAGGAAGTTAAAGCTTGGTCGCAAATGGGTCTTCCAAATGGACAATGACCCCAAGCATACTTCCAAAGTTGTGGCAAAATGGCTTAAGGACAACAAAGTCAAGGTATTGGAGTGGCCATCACAAAGCCCTGACCTCAATCCTATAGAAAATGTGTGGACAGAGCTGAAAAAGCGTGTGTGATCAAGAAGGCCTACAAATCTGACTCAGTTACACCAGCTCTGTCAGGAGGAATGGGTCAAAATTCACCCAACTTATTGTGGGAAGCTTGTGGAAGGCTACCCAAAACGTTTGACCCAAGTTAAGCAATGTAAAGGCAATGCTACCAAATACTAATTGAGTGTATGTAAACTTCTGACCCACTGGGAATGTGATGAAAGAAATAAAAGCTGAAATAAATCACTCTCTACTATTATTCTGACATTTCACATTCTTAAAATAAAGTTGTGATCATAACTGACCTAAGACAGGGAATTTTTACTAGGATTAAATGTCAGGAATTGTGAAAAACTGAGTTTAAATGTTTTTGGCTAAGGTGTATGTAAACTTCCGACTTCAACTGTATGTATATAGACACACACACACACACACACACACACACACACACACACACACACACACACACACACACACACACACACACACACACACACACACACACACACACACACACACACACACACACACACCAGTCAAAGGTTTGTACACACCTACTCATTTCAAGGTATTTCTTTACTTTTACTATTTTTTTGAAATATTTTCGACATTGTAGAATTATAGTGAAGACATCAAAACTATAAAATAACACATATGGAATCATGTAGTAACCAAAACAGTGTTAAAACAGTGTAGTCGCTCTTTGCCTTGACAGCTTTTTACACTCTTGGCATTCTCTCAATCAGCTTCACCTGGAATACTTTTCCAACAGTCTTGAAGGAATTCCCACATATGCTGAGCACTTCTTGGCTGCTTTTCCTTCATTCTGCGGTCCAACTCACTGTGGAGGCCAGGTCATCTGATGCAGCACTCCATAACTCTCCTTCTTGGTCAAATAGCCCTTACACAGCCTGGAGAGTGTTTTGGTCATTTTCCTGTTGAAATAATAAATGATAGTCCCACTGAGCGCACACCAGATGGGCTGGCGTATTGCTGCAGAATGCTGTTGTAGCCATGCTGGTTAAGTGTA